>NC_081408.1:426925792-427225792 GCF_030272615.1 Cryptomeria japonica
GAAGAGAGGAGGCATTTTTGAAAGCAAAAACTTGGAAACCGTTTGGAAGAAAGACCCTAGATTTTGGAATTGGTATGCAGGATTGAAGCTCTTCCATAATTTGCTTCTTGGATTGCTTTGCAGGTTGGGTAGATTTATTTCTTGTGTTGCAATAAAAATTTGAATGTTTGAGATTTTTCCCTGTGTGTTTGATTAAAATTGTTAAATCTTGTTGGAGATTCTTGATGAGAGTTTGATTTGGAAAATAGAGTAGTTGCTATTTAATTTAATTGAATTCCAAATCAATATGTTGTGTGTTGAAAAAAATTGTTCAAAATCTTGTTGGTTGTGTGCTTCCAAGTTCTTTGTAAAATTTAGTTTTGAGTATTTTCTCTATTTGTGTGAGTAAGGAATAGAGTTTGTTTTATGAGTTTTGCAAGTTTTTTAATTGTTCAAAATTAGGGGGTTATGCTGGCAAAATTTTGTCAATTTGCCCTCTTTGTATGATGCAAAGATTCTTCCTGTGTGTGAAGAAATGTAGGAATTGATTTAATCCCCTCTATTTCTGCTTATTTCTCATTAAATTTGCCCAAGATATTTGATTTGGGTCTTGTATACCTCTTTTAGTTTTTAGAAAATCTTGTTTGGGGGAAATTTAAAAAAAATAAAAATAAAATTATATATATGTGTGTGTGTGTGTGTGTGTGTGTGTGTGTGTGTGTGTGTGTGTGTGTGTGTGTGTGTGTGTGTGTGTGTGTGTGTGTGTGTTGTTCTCTGTTTTTTTGTTGCAAGGATTTTGTTTAAAAAAATCTAATTTTAATAAAGTTTAAAAAATGGTGGGGAGCTGGGCTCGACCCAGCCATGCACCCCCCAGAAGGCGGTGTTGCTACCACATGTATATGGTAGTAGCGGTGGGCCCCGTGGACCCACCATGGGTTTAGTTTTTTTTTATTATTTTAGTTTTTTTTTTGTTTTTTTATATTATTTATTAAGTTGTTTTTTTTAATTTTATTATTATTATTATTATTATTATTATAAAAAAATAAATAAAGATAAAAAATAATAATATAATATTAGTGTTTTATTAAGTATTTGTTAATAATAATTATTTTATATATATATATATATATAAATTTTTATAAATATATTAATAGTTTAATCATATTGTTTAATTTATAAATTAAATGATGCATTTGGTATAAATGTATTATTTATTTTGGGGGTGTTTGTTCATTTAATTATTATGACTTTTGCTTGCCAAATTGAAAAGAGGTAAATTAATTATTTATGATTAGTTAGAATTCTAGTCCTATTAGTTCAAATGATGACTTGAATTTCTCTTAATCTTTATGGTGATGTTTGATTTAATTTTATCGATGAATTTGCAAGTGTATATGATGTTGTTATTCTCAAAGGTTGTTTGGGTTCGGTCTTAGTGAATTTAGCATTTCTTGTAAGGGGTTTAGTTTGTTGCAATTTCTTGCCTATGTTCAGTCATCCTGTTGTGGCATATTTTGTATCTCTTGATCAAGTGTTGTATTTACAACCTCGTTGTTTTAACCATATTGTCCTTATTCCTTATGGTTAACCAAGGGTTAGTAAGTATTTGTTTTGGTCACTTCTATGGCTGTAGTGGTGTTATGGCTCTTGTTTCGCCATAGGGTCCTCGTAGAGTGACCATATTTGTTTAGTGTCCTTTGAGAGAGTGGCTTTCGAGTGGGGGTTGCGCCTGAAGTGGTTGGCAGGATAACCCCTCGAAAGTCAGATAATAAGTGATAACCTAATAATTGATTAGGGGGTGGGTAGTTTATAACATTAAATAAGATATTATACCCTACGCATGGTTGAGTGCTCGTATAGACTCAAGATGTAGTGGGAAGGCCTGGAATGGCAAACCGACCACCTTGTCTTCACGAAGGGTTGGTAGGGTCTGCATGAGACTTAGATGGAACCGAGGGTTTAGGAAAGGTTACCAAGATAATCTAGGATGGGGGTCGGGACCTATGGAGGCCTACCTAGGGTAACCATCATAAGCTATGCGATGACACTCTCTCTTTAGGGTCACTTGTGTATTGTGATGTCAAGTTCACCTAGAGTATTGTGGAGTCATATTGTACTATCATCCATGTCTTGCTTATGCTTTCTTGAGGGTCTTCTGCTATCTCCTAGCATGGTGGGGTGATATTTCCGTTTTGGGATCACATGGTCAGGTGGTAGTGCCAATTCCCATCGGATATTCTTGTTCATGCCTTCATGCGAGGATTGGCTTCGCAGGTGCTCATGTGGTTCATGATTCATGCATCATCTCATGTTGGAGATTATTGTACTTTTGAGACCTATGTGGTCATTTGTATCTATGAATTTATGTGACCTTGTAATTGTTAATAATGTAAGTTGTTCATGTATTATTGGGAGCCATGTTTTTTTATGAACAATGTAATCTCAATTTATTGGATGTTATTTTATTAGTTATCCTTATGCTATGTGAAAATACTTTATTGAAGAGAAATTATATTGTAATACTTTCAATCTTTAAATGATGTAATCTATTATATGTATATGGTTTATTATGTTCAATGGGTAAATGATGGTTAATTGGATTAATCTTAATTATGGAATTTAACCTTTCGTTTAATTCTTCATTGGTAACCCTTTATGAATTCTTGTGTTAGTCTTTCGCTTGTGTTTTTGATTAAGTAAAAACAGGTTTTAAGGGACCTGAAACCTGATTACATTCGAAAGATATCCAAGAAGGAAACAAAACAAGATAGTTGCAAAAGACCAGCAAAAAAACTAGCAGCAGAGAAAGGGCCAGCAAGAAATTGGCCCCAAGCCCAGCATTACAAGTTAATTAAAAACTTTTCATAGTTTCCTCAGCATTCTATACCAAGAGCATCATTGCCTTGGCCGCTTCCCTCAGGTTGTTGTTTTCCTGTCCCAGCTGGCTCTCTTTCATTTTGGTGTCCTTCCCAATAGTGGTCTGCCTAGTTCTGCGTCTAGGGTTCTAGTGTGTTAGTCTTTCTCTTGTGTTATTATTGTGCAATGTAGTAATTAATGCACTTAATGTGATTTATACTTTTAAAAATATATATATTTCACCCTTTGTTGTGATGTAGAGCCCTACCCACACACCTAAGGACAAGCCCAAACAAGGTTAGACTTCTGACCCCTCAAATGATCACAAGGGTCCTGCAAGGAAGGACTCTACACCTTGAATGAAACTACACACAAGTCCACTAGGCTTGTGCCTACTCAAGATGAGTAAATGCCTCAATACCTACCCTACACCATCCTATGACACCCTTCTCCTAAGGGGTTAGGATTTGGTTCATTTATGGTCATTAGAAATTAGTCCAAGCATTGGTTTTGGGATTAGACCCCAATTCCTTATACCTCCTTTATAAACCTACCCCCTAGGCTTGTAGCCCTATTTGGTGATAAAATGGATCTTAACTCCAAAATTTTCCACACACGCATAAAAAAAATTACCATTTAAAACAACCTTTTGGAAGTTGTACTGATCCCCAAAATGGTTTGACCAATTCTGCAATTACAAGGTTTGATCCCTTTAGAGGCCAAGAGACCTAATAGGGGCAATTAGGCCTATTTTCCAAAGCAACTACCAACCAATGAACAAAAAATAGAAAACCAACTCTATGGGCATGTGGGGATGGTGAGTAACCTTTAATTTTAGGGTTGCATTCCTGGAATCCACCACTATGACATTTTATGATGATTGTCCTAAATCTTGTCCTAGGTAGTCACATAGAGATGCCTACCTAATTTTGCTCCTTTCTCCACACAACCAAGTTTCCCCTGCAACAAACCATGAAAGATATAGAGTACAGAGGATTATCCTGCATCCCTCCAAAGGAAGAGTCTTCTAATGGACTAGAATGAAAGATAAGGCCATTTACATCCAAAACCCTCTCCAAACCCTCAAATTTTAGGTTGTAGTCAGAAGAATGGAGGGTTCTCACTACTCAGGAAAAATTAGGGCCTCAGACTACCACCAAAGGAAATATATTTCACCCCTCTATCTATTCCATGGATGGTGTGATTCAAATCAATCCGTACAGGCATGTGCAACTCCCGCAAACTCATAATTTCTGGGAAAATATAGTATTTAGTGTTTTATTGCTTCACAAACTCCAATTACAATAGAAGCCACCTTGGGAATCATGTCCAAAAGGCTTATACCACTCTCCAATGGTTTCCAACCAAATTTGGAGTAGGTTGGGACTATTTAAAGGCTTCCCCCAACCGTATTTCAAAAAGTTGCACTTTTGCACTCAAAAGTTGCATTTTACAAAAGTTGCATTTTACAAAAGTTGCAATTTTGCAATTTTGCACAAAATGTTGTCATACTTGCTAAGGTTTTAATCCACACACATGGATCAACCAAACACTCCTAAAACATGTCTAAAACCTATCAAACACAAAACTAAACCATCTACTACCCCTATTGACCACATTGTCCCAATTGGCTTATCAAATTGCCTAATTGGTGACATGGGCTTATATGGTGGGGTTTATTGCATACATGAAACACAAGACACACTAAGACACTCCAATGATCCTAGTCTTCATCCTTAGGGTCATCATTTGAGTGTTGATGAGGTGCCCCTGCACCAAGTTGTTGGTTTTCCATTGGGGTTCATGGCGGGGCATTACAATACATATGTATACATATTTGTATATATGTATGTATATATATACACATATGTAGCTCCACGTCTCTAAGGATTTGTGCTTACACATCCAATCACCACAGATACCACAAGCATGGGACAAGTTGAATATGTGTGTGTGTGTGTGTGTGCACATATATAGCTCCACATCTCTAAGGAGTTGTGCTTACATATCCAATCACCACAGATACTACAAGCATGGGACAGGTTGAAGGAACTCTTCTATAAGACTTGTGAGGCTAGCATGGTCTAATTGCAAAAGAGAAATCTTAATTTGATCCATTGAATTTTGACATGATAGAAGATTTATTATCCTAAATGAAGTATATTTAAGCTCAAATATTAGATTGCCAAAGAGATTGCCCAATTGATCAAGATTGTTTTGTCTAATGCGAGTGCTTTAGGTGCCTTTGCCTTTCCTGCTACTAGTGATGCTATTGAAATTGGTATTGGGGTGGGGGGGGCCCTACAATTATATGGTAGTTGCTACTGGGTTTCTATCTCGATCTTGATCGACAAATTCTTTGACTAGATCAACCGTCCCTACCTTTACTTCTGTTGCCTGAGAAAGCTTTGTTTCTTATGCTTGAACTCAATCTACTTAATCTACTATTGTTGGTGTTGGTGGATGAGTTGGATCAATGGGTTCTTGTTTTGGTCCATCTTACCTTTATTGGTTTTGGGTCTTCTTGGTCAGCTTAATCTCGCTCTGTGGGGTATGGATCAACAACAACTGGATTTGGCTCGTATATTGACTATCAAACTAGAAGAGATGTTGTTTCTTACTATGGAACTAGATCGGCTCCCCGACATAGCTCACACGTAAAGGCAGATGAATAGGTTCCATTCATAGATTGAAATACAGAACCACTAGCAATAGCAAAGGTTGTGGAATCCCTGTCTGATGGGCATGAGAATCAAAGCGACTAGTCTGTCAATCAATGGCAGATATGTGCGTCATGATCATATCTTGACGTGGTGAAACTGCTCTTCGCTGCTGGAACAACCAAAATGAGAGTTCGACTGGATAATCTTAAACTAGAGGTTATGCTCCTACTTCTACACCCCAGACTAGGTATGCTCTTTATGAATCTAGATCTGCAAGGTCAGCTGCTACGATAACGAACTAGAATTGGATTTGCTAAAACTCGATCTCGATCTGTGGCCTTTGCCTTTGCATCATCCATAGGCTATGACAGAACAAAGCTCCTATAAACACAGGCTTATGTTGGAACCAAGCTTCTTATAAGTACACTCTCTTGCTCTGCCTTAGCAACTATTGCCTCAATGAGGTAAACTAACTCCGTTACTACACCCATGTTTGGGCTAGGCTATGGCTCTCGAATTAGAAGGCATGCTTATCAAGGGTAATGTATATGGAACTACTCTAGCTGCCTCTGACTCTATTACTACAACTTGAGAAATGGAGAAGAAGTAGATATCGATTCGGCTATTGCAACTAGCCTTAGAATAGTAGCGGCCCCCACTCAGAACTATACTATTCCCTCCCACCTGGCAATATAACCCCCCACCCATCCCCACACACGTCCTCCCACCCACCTCGATCTATAGCCTGGGGTTCTAGCCATTTATCGCTAAGGGGTTGGCTAGAACCCCAGTTGAAGCCCTATTAGAAAATGGTGATATGAAGATTATTTCAAATGACCGAGACAACATAATTTTGAAATAAAATGGGAACTGATTGGATCTTCAAAAAAAGTATCTCCAACAGATCTCAGGCTAGGTAGACAATGACTAGATCTTCACAATACACCTAGATCGATCTAAAAATGGATCTTATATAGCATATAGACTTTAACCTTCAATTGCAGTAGAGTAGCTACTGGAGCTAGGGCTGGAGATTAAATTGAGACTGCAACTAGAGCTGGAACAATAGCTGTTGATAACCCTTTCTGGTCAATAATTGGCAATATTTTAAAGACGTGTGACTTCCAGGTTTACTTTTATACTCATTGCAAAATCTCACCATTCATTCCCGGCACTAATTTGGGGCTTGAAGGGGAGGGAAGTAGGGAACGAAGGAAATGAAGAATAAGGGATGGAAACAAGCAAGGAAGGAAGCACAACCACCAATACTCATCTTACCTACCCAACCTTACCTACCTTAACACCACCTACACTTACACCTACACAACTATTTATATTACAGCAACTCAAAACTCATCGCTACCATACTCAATCTATTATGTATATGTATATGTATATGTATATGTATATGTATATGTATGTGTATATGTATATGTATATGTGCATGTATGTATGTATGTATTTATGTATGTATATGTTGTAGTGTCCACCCTTGACTTGACTTTTATTTCATGCATGATAGACTTATCTAGACTCTTTATGATGTTTTGGATTATGATTCTATATGTGTTTCAGTTACTCATTATGATGCTAGACATTGTTGGACATATGCTATTTTGATGATTTATATGGATGGTGACACTATCATTATTGATCATGTGATTTGATGGATATATGTGTTTGATGGATCATATATATGTTGATGGATTCTATATGCATTACTATGTTGATGGACTATTGATGGTTTATATTGATCATGGATCTGATGTTATTATGATTTCACTAACCCTAGTTCATGATTACATATGATGAGTTGATTATGCAATGTACTTGATTATTTTATAATTGTCCTCGTGAGAGGGACGATGTCACATCACTCAGTGCGAGTAGGATATGTCATTGTGATTCCCTATCACTTGCATGTTAGGATATATATGCATATGATGTATCATTACTTTATGGTTGCAGGATTTGCAAGTACCAGACACCAACTACACCTGGCTCCATAGGTCTGAGAATGTCTTTAAATCCCAATGGCATGTGGTTAGAAGATGGCATGAGTTCCCCTCACATACTCTAGGTCTAAGTTGTTCACTTTGATTCATCAACATCTTGGCATAATTCACCATGTTGGTTAGTGAGTTGTGGCTTTGTGACTATGCTAGTTATTGTTGATTTATTCGATGTATTTATGTATGATTTTATAGTTATTAATGTTTAATTTAATTTATGAGATTAATTGGTCTTTTGAGTATTTAGTTATTTAATATTTAATGTTTGTTTATTTTATGTTGATTTATGATTTATTTAATATTTATTATTTAATTTATATTTGTGGTTTATTTATTTATTTAATATTTATTGTTTATTAATGTCTTTTAACTTTAATGATGATTAATATTTATTATAGGTTATTTAATTATTTTATTTTATTAGCCTTTGGGTTATTTATTTAATTAACCATTTGATTTATTTAATCTTAGCCTATAGTACTTGTATAATTTAATTATTATTTATGTGGGAGTAATAAAGTATCTTATGTTATATTCTTTTTACATCCCACTTGTATTTATAAATATGTTATAATATTTCCCTTACCTACCCTCTATTCTTGTTGGTTGATTTTGAGGTTAGGGTTTTGGCTTGGAGGCTAGGGTTTTGGTTTGGTTTTCTTTTTATTTGGTAGCTTGAGCTTGTTGTCAGGTTACCGTTCTGGAATACTTTCTACAGATTTGATTTTGGGAGCTTGGATTTTGGCTTGGAGTTTGTTAGATTTCTTGTGGGCGCTTCATCAGATTTTCATTGCCATTACTTCTATTTGATGGTTGGGGATTTATCCTTTTGTGTTTTAAATTCTCATTTTTGGTGTATTCTCTATGTCTGTAGAAATGGTTGTATGTGGGTATTTTGGGAGAAATAATATTTGTATAGTTAAAACTATAGTTATGGAGAAATCTGTATTTGCATAGATTATATTTTATAAGGTTAAACTTTAAGAATGGGAAAAATAATTTATTGCCATTGGCTGAGAGTTTTGTCATGAGAGCACAACTCTGTACATTTTGGTATCTTCTTATGAGATGAAATCTTGTCTCTTATCTGTGAATGATGTTGTTTTTGACATTTCATTGAGAGTTTGGTTGTTTTAGAAGAGATTTGGGAATTGTCGATGTAGTTTTGTGAGTTTCTTTGACTAGCATTGCCATGGAGGAGTGGCTTCAGTGATTTCCTTCCTTGTTTCTTGGCATTGTTTGTTTCTTTTTGGCTTTTGGTCTCCCTGAGTTTTGTATTGATTGGAGGATGTGTTTCAAATTTGGATGGAGTTGTTTTATAAGTGTTTTTTGTGTTTTTCTATGTCGGAACTCTTATGTTTGAATTTGAAAGATATCCTTCATGTATTTATAGATTTGTTATTTGTTTGTCGCTCTTGTTTTATCTTGTCTGGGTCTCATTTATCAATTTGGTTTTGGGACTTAACCATTTTTTCCTGATTTTTAATTTGGATTTGTAACCTAGCTGCTTTTTGTCAATTTTATGACCTGTGTCAGTGCGCTAAATAATTTATCATATGCACTAATAATTTAGTTAAATGCACTACTTAAACTATTGTATGTGTTAATTTTTAAGATATATGCGCCATTCTGTTGGGTTTATGTGCCAAAATAGTTACTAAATGCACCTCAAAAATTATTGGATGTGTTGAATGATTGATCAGATGCACCTCAAGAATGTTCAAATGCACCAGTCTCTTAATTAGATGCACCAATTTGTGTTTAATGTGTATTTGGCCAGTTTTTTTTTCGATTCTAAATTTTTTTGAGTTTGATTTCGTACCAAAGGCATTTTGGATGTCTGTTGATGTTTTCTAGATTCTGTATTTATTAGTTTTGATGATCTTTCAATGGGTTTTGCTTCTATATGATTGATAATATTAGCTATTTTGCATTGGTGCCCTCTATTATGTTGAGAAGCCATGGTAGAGAGGATTGATTTATTGATTTTAGAACAAAAATTTGATGTGCCTTGTTGTTGGTGTTTATTTCATTTGTTGAGTGAATTTGATTGTCTTATTATGGCTTGATGCATTATTCTTCTATGAGGCTCTTGTTTCTTTATTTGACGTTGTGATCTTGGATGTCCATGTATGCATATGGCTGCATGTTGTTGATTATGAGCCTCTTATTATATTTATGTTTTGGGAACATGTTAGGGGGAGTGGGATTCCTTGTGATGACTGGGGTCATGAGAGATGGGCTTGTATGAGGTTCCTTGTAAGGATGCATGAATCCTAGACCACCAACGCACATTAGAAGTTTACCATGATTGTAAACAAGTGATAACATTAATAATAAATTGATGGGATGGGTAAATAATTCACTAATCAAGATAATTAATAGTTGATCCCCATGACTTGATCCTAGGGAGGATGTTTTAGGATAAGCTTGGGAAGGCCATTGTGATGGCAAGTCAATCTCCCTTGGTCTCTCATAGGTTGAGATGGCTCCACATGTCCATCAGGCTTGTGCCTTATGTATAGTATTTTCTATAGGATGGCATGTGATGACACTCCACTCCTACATGTGTACCCCTTATTGGATTACATTTACATCTTGGTGACTTGTACACCTCTGGGAGTTTCTTCTTGTGATTGTTTGTGGTTGGTCCTTGCTTTAGATTCCTTGTATAGTTTAGTCACTTTGGTTGTTAGGTGTCAGCTTATGTCTAGAGTGTGTGTTGGCACCTTGTGTCATCTCCTAGCATGGGGGGTGGTTTCTTTGGTTCCATATGGTCAGGTGGTTGGTGATTTTTAACCATTGGGATGTTCTCTTGGATTCTTCATGCGTGGATGTGGATTCTTCATCATTGTAGCAGATATGGATGTTTCTTGTAGCAGATTTATGTATTGGATATCTTGGATTCATGTACGGTATTATCATGTGGAGATGTATATGCATTAGGAAGAGCCATGTTCATGATGTATTATTCATATGATTGTAGATGTAATTGTATTGTAATTGATATCTTAGGATTATGACATGATTTGTAGTAAAAGACTACGAGATGTATGATGATGATCTTGTATAATGAAAGTAAATGGTTTTATGAAAATATCATCTTTGTAATGGATATATATTTGAAAGGGAATTGATTTATGTTATTATTTATACTAGTTTAGATTCCATGGTTCTCATTTAGGGTGTGGATTAAAATGTGAAAGAAACTTAAGAGAATGGAATGTTTGAATGTAGGAATTGAGATTGTTAATTAATATCATGTTAGGTAATAATGTCATTTATGTGATTGCATTGGAAGGATAGGAAATTATGCATGGCATGTATCTAAGGAAAGCATTAGGATTCTTGCATTATGCATTTGGAAACTTATGTTAAAGGAAATGATCATGTTAGGAATTTAGATACATGAGTGGCTTGGATAAGATAACATTTTTTTATGCATTGGATATTGCATTATCTCTTGAATGGTTAAAGATCATGTAGTTAGGATATGGATAATATTTTAAGCACATCTGGATTTGGTTATAATACAAACTCAAGAAAAGGGATTAGTCTTGCATTGAAAAGTAAGCATATCATGTTAGTTAGATGATAGAGTAGAGTGCATCACATAATGGTTAAATAGTCTAGTATATTGTATATCATAATGGAAGGAAATATGTAAGTTGTATTTGATTAAGATTAAGGATTAATTGATAATAAGTATGGCAATCAAGTAAGTAGAATGTTATTTCTTATGATAGTTGTAATAAGTAATGACACTAAGGTACCCTAGAGAGATAGTCGTAATGATTGTGATGCTATTTCGCTTGCGTAATTAGTTATTGAGTTTATAATTCATGTTCACAATGACAAATGTTAATGGATATAATTATAGACAATATTATGTGTTGCATTAGTTGATATTTAAAAAAAAAATTATCTCCATTTAGTATGTTAGTTTCTTAGTTTCTCTAGGGTATTTTGGCAAGAATTACATATGTACATATATATATATTTATATATGTATGTATGTATGTATGTATGTATGTATGTATGTATGTATGTATGTATGTATGTATGTATACATATACATATGTGTGTGTGTGTGTATACATATGTGTGTGTGTGTGTGTGTGTACATATATATACGTACATATATATACATATATATGTGTGTGTACATATACATATAAATATCTATGTGTGTGTGTACATATACATATGTATATATATGTATGTATGCATATAGATGTGTGTGTATGTACCTGTATATACATATATGTGTATATGTGTACTTGGAATAAAGTGATTGTTATAGCATACATACATTGGAATATAGTGAATCCTATGTATGTATATACTATGTATAATATGTTATAACAATCACTATATTCCAAGTAGCTAGTAACATTATTTGTAAGGCCACTTACTTCTAAATAAATGAATTATTGGTTCCTATTGAGTTAGGATTTCCTACCTACCTAAAGAACTGAAGAACATTGCATGGTAAATATAATTCTCATGGTACTCATATGGTGAATATGGGCATGTATATTAGAAATAGGTTTTATTCATTCTTTCCTTAAAAAATAACACCAATACTCCAATTCTCCCTTGTATTTATAGCCTCTTCCTAGACAATAATGTGATAACATTTTTGTCTACTCCTACTATTATTTGACTTTAAATTTGTAATAACTCTTATTAATTTAGAAGGGTCCATAAATAGGGAATGAGGCTCACTTTTGACTACTTTAGTGTTTCCCTTTATAATTGTTATCCTCGATTTTTATTTTGTGAATATCTAAGGGTACCCCACAAATTTTTTGTTCATTTGTGATTTTTGTGCTCATTACACACTTTACGAGACATTATTGTGTTCATTAGTGCATTCTTTCCTTCCTATTTTTATTTTTTCACTTAGGTGAAATTTAGATGCAAATCGGGTTTCTAAACCCGATTTACACCAAGTATGCCATTTAGGTGCAAATCAGGTTTACAAACCCGATTTACACCTCTTTTCACATGTTTTGCCCTATAGGTGCAAATCGGGTTTATTAAACCTGATTTGCACATATTTATTGCACTTGAGTTATTAATTATTCATTTAGGGAATTTGATTAGGAGTCTCCCTCTTTCGATTATAAGTCTTTTTACTTCATTTTAATCATCATTGTTACCTGATTAAGTTCGTTTGGAATTGAGCTAGGAAGATTTCAATGATTTTCGACTTGGGTATATATTATTTTTACTGATTTCTTAGGGTTTTGGAAATCCTTTTTATTTTCGGATTCATACCGGTTTTTCCCTATTTTGATTTTAAAATATGCCTTTGTGTGATGCCATTCTGGTTTTCCTCTCCTGAATGACATCACATTATCACTGACTATTTTATTTATCATTGTTTACACAGTGGTGTGAGGCAAAGGTCGTAGGCCCGCCACATACCACATAGTGGTGCGTGGTGGGTCTACAACCTATGCCTCTCACTGTAGTCTTTCCCTACTAATATTGTTTTCACTACCCAGTGTGGCATGGGTGGGGTTGTTTGCCCATCACACACCACACCATGGTGTGTGGTGGATGGGCAACCCCAACCACCACCACCTCCATTTTATATATGTTGTAATACCAAAACATGGTGTTAGGCAGGGCCATAGGCCCACCACACACCACGCGGTGGTGTGTGGCAAGTCTATGATCATGTTCACCACCACTGATTATTCCTTCCTTTCCTTGCAAGACAAACTTGGTGGTTGGTGGGTTTACAAATCCGCCATACACCAAACATGGTGTTTGGCGGGTTTGTAACCCCACCAACCATTGATTGATCTTCATTTGCTTTGAGGTGCTTAGTGGGTTTACAAACCTTCCCTCCACCTATATTGCTTTATTTTAATTCCCAGAGATGCTTGGCGGGTTTGTAACTCCATGCAACACCTATTTTTACAATTTCACTTTTTTAATTGTAATTTGGGTTTATAAACCCAAATTACACCTATGTTTGTTTTTCCTAAGTGCATTTCAGGTTTATAAACAAGAATTACACCTTGATCCACACTTTTTAATAGGTGAATTTTCAAGCTTTTAAACTTGAAATTCATTTATTTCACACATGTAAATTGTGATTTTATATCCAATTTACTCAAGAAATATCAAGTTATCAAAGAGGGTTTTGCAAACCCTAATGGTTTCAAATGTATCATTCTCTAAAGATTGTTTAATTCATACGAACAAAATTATTTATCAAATGTATCATTATAATACTAATGATTTCTCCTTCTTCTCAGTATTATTATTATATCAATGATAGAAGCTTCTCCAAACAAGAGAGGGGTGAAATTAAATAAACAAGACCCTCATCTAGTCTTTCCTTCCTCTTCAGTTAGTTCAAATATTGAGATAGGTCATGTTGACCTAGCTGAGTTTCTTAAGAGGATTGAGAAACCACCATCATATCATAACATGGAAGTTGTTATCAATAGTGGAATTCATTTGGTGGTTGTTTTTCTAATGTCAACTCAAGACCCCAAATTTGTAATAGCAGTTACAAATCATTTTGATCCAGTCAGTAGAAGTGTAAAGGATGAAAATGGGAAGATATTGATCAGTCAATGAGGAATTATTTGATTCAATATTTTAGTGTCTCGGTATTGAGGAATATTTTGACATTACAATACAATAAGCCATATCTTATTTTGATAAGAATTCTAGCAACTATAGAAAGAACATTAATGACAATTGGCTAAAGACCACGAGACCTACTATGTCGACTTGAATTTCATCCTCAGAATGCTACCTGCAACAAGTTAGTTTCACAAAATACCAATGGAAATGTTACAGGAAATCCAAACTCAACCAATGGAACTACATGAAATACATATGAAATAAAAATACTAATATCACCTTCATGGTTTATGTCTCATTGTGTCCTAACTCCACTGTTCCTAGTTGCAGATGGTGTGCTCTCAGACAATGCACTGATAGCTTCCAAGATGGCATATGAAGAATGGACTAATAACTAGTAGTTAACAAATGCTATGATATGCAATACTACATGATTATGCTAAAATAATTATGCTAAATTATTATTGCTATTTTCTTCAAGATTAAAACTTACATATGCATAAGTTTTACAAATGATTTGCTTAAAAATGCACTTGAAGTCTAACTCTCTCTCAACTGAAGCTCTTGATTTTATAGACCTTGAGAGGATGAGATGATGTGGCTTAGATCAATGGTCATGATCAGATTTGCAGATTTGGATGGCTGTGAGCAAAGGTGAAGGTTGAGAGAAAGGGGGAAGGAGAAGATAAGTGTCACTCATCTCACCTTGACTGGGTTGCTGACTGAGGGAAACTAGGGATTGTTGGAGAAGATTTAGGCATGAGAGGACAAGTGGACTCAAGTCCTTCCTAAGATGTAGGGAGTGTTGGAGAGAATATAGGAGATGGTTATGAACTATGTGTACGTACACAATATTCATTGAATTTGGAGGTTGAAGATAAATGATGAATTAATATTTAAGAAGTATTAATTTCCTTAGCCACATGTTGGATGAGTTGGCAAAGGGAAGATGAAGTGGAAATGGAAGGTAAGTTGGATAAGAAAGATTTAAATAATTTAAGAAATCATTTAATATTTGAGACTATAGGATAGGAGAATAACCATTAAATATTAGATATTTAATTGATTAGAGGAGATAATTAAACATTAGATATTTAATTATTTTGGTTAGAGGAATAATTAAATATTAGATATTTAATTATTTTAGAGGAACAAAATAGATGAATTAATTAATAAAATATTAATTAATAGAAAGACATGAAATGAATTAAATAAATTAATCTTTTCAAGTTAACTATTTAATAGAAGAATAATTATTAAATAAATATAAAATATTTATTTAATTGCTCATAGCCATTTTTATGTGTATAAATTTTGCCCCTCTTTGAAATGATGTCGAGACAACATTGTTTCAAAGATTAAATCAAGTCTCGATAGTGCGCCTGGCGAAGATTAAAAATCTTGATTGTGTGCCCCCTCGGGAGATTGATCATGAAATTGTTGAAAACTTTGGTTTGAATGATTGATCTCATGATAATTGATAAAAAAGTCCCATCAATTAAATTCATTTGTAAAAAACAAATTAAATTGCCCCATTGAATAGCATTAATTACTCTTCAAATAGTAAATATAAAATTAACCAAGGTTAATTTTAATTTCATTGTTATCATTGTCAACTTGTGAAGAAAATTTTCTTGGTGAGGTGGCGAAATGGTGATTCCTGTGGGGAACCATCGATTTGAGTGTGTTCAATGATATCAAAGACCTCCTGAGTATGGTTATCTGGTATGTATCTTATCCCGAGCTTTGTTTTCAACTTGTGCAACTTTTCATGTTTTTAGGCACGTTTTTGAAATTTTGAATTTTTTTTGCGATTTTTCGTATTAGGTTAGCGCTTTTGCATTTAGATTTAGCCAATATGCCATTAGGTTTATCACATTTTCATGTGATAGCGCATATGCTCATTAGGATAGTGCATATGTTATGGATGTTAGTGCATATGCATAGGTTAGCACTTATGAATTGTTTGTTAGCGCATATGCATTGTGTTGTAGTGCTTCTACATGTTTCATGCATTCGTTCGTAGGGTTAGTGCGTTTGTTGAAAAAGTTAGTGCATATTCTTTTTTTAGAGCTTATGTTCAATAGGATAGCACATATGCTCAAAATTTGATGTTTTTGATAGATGCAAAAGCTAAAATCACTTTGATGATTAGATTTAACATGTTTGATGCATGTGTATGATGAATAGGGACTTGATTGATTGATTTATATTGTTGGATAGATCAATTTGATTTGTTTTGACAGAGTAGCTCTAAGAAACTGATTTAGTTTATGATGCAAGAGCTTAGTAGAGTTTTGATTGAACTCAGTGATTGATAGAAAACCATGATTGATAGGTTTTAAAATGATTTGATAGCTTAAGTTGCTTTAGTTTGATTTGATAGATTTGATAGTGTAAGTTTCTTGAGTTTGATTTGATAGATTTGATAGCGTAAGTTGCTTGAGTTTGATTTGATAGATTTGATAGATTAGTGATTGCTTTGATTTGATTTTGATAGATTTGATAGATTAGCAATCGCTTTGATTTGATAGATAGATAAGTGATGATTGATCTAATTCTCTTGGAAAATAGGAGAAACTTGATGTTCTCCAGTGTTGATAGAGATATTACCGGCAGTACATCATTTAGTGCCAGAGCTGACACAGGCAGAGGTTAGACATATAGATGCCTGTGGTTTACGTCATCTGTTGTATATGCCTGAGATTACACATAATAGAGGATTATTGATAGCGTTAGCCGAGAGATGGCATAGTGAGCATAAAACTTTCCACTTGCCCACGGGTGAGATTAGTGTGACGCTCAAGGATGTCTATAGGATTCTGCACATCTCAGTGACTGGCGAGTTAGTGTAGTATGATTTTCAGGATCGTGTTGGGCAGAGGCTTGCAGAGCTATTTTTGTTGATGATAGCATCACTAGAGGAGAGATTTGATGGGAGGATATGGTGATGTATTACGAGACTCTCCCTGTGATTCTTGCTAGTTTGATTGGAGGATTTATTTGTCCTGATAGGCGATCATGAGGTTTTGTTGTTGGATGGGGTGAGATTCTCTTGAGTATGATCCAGCATCATACTCAATATGCTTGGGGTGTTTGTATGCTTGCTCATTTATATCATGATCTTCATCGGGTGGTGTATGATGAGAGTGCTAGTTTGTCTATAGGATGCACATTATTGCAGATCTGGTGCTAGGAGCATATTGCTATTACTTGTCCTATCCATCATAGAGTTTGTGGAGAGAGGCAGCCATATGTGTATTTTTATGTAGGTATCCTTACTCAGCATAAGTTGGGTAAGATGGAGTATTGTGTTGGATGCTTGATTCATTGGATAGTATTACTTAGAGACCATATGTTGATTGTGAGCCATGGATGGATGATGCATAGACATTGCCATTTATCATGCAAAGTAGATATCTCATTGGTCAGACTCCTTATATTATTGAACAATAGTTGATTGGTCACATTCTTAGACAGTTTGGTACCATCTAGCCTATGCATACTGGTGTCATGATATATGCTTGGCGGTATAGAGATAGGCGAGATTGGGGACCTTCTTTGTCATTTGAGATTGCTTGCACAGAGTTTCTTACTACTCTGAGAGTAGCTTATGATATGAGATTGCACATTCTTGATCCTGGTGTTACTACAAAGTATACTCAGTACATACTAGCACATCCATTTCCTCATATTACTGATCCAGCAGATCCTCCTCACAGCTCAAGAGATGAGGATGATGATTCAGATGATCCAATTTTTAGGAGATGAAGACGAAGACAAGATTGATTGAGAGTTCGTGGAGGACCAGTTGGCAAGATTGGGAGACCATGTCCTATTGGTGGGAGGCATGTTGGATGGATTGTGAGGGAGCACGGCAGGGCAGAGATGAGAGCATTGAGAGGGTTGCCATTGATAGGAGGAGGCAGGATGACTAGACTGGATGGGGGTTGCAGGAGAGGCATTGACTTTGGTCAGATTTAGCCAAACCCTAGAGGTATTGCAGCTCATGGTGGAGATGATGAGGATCCAGAGGATCATGTTCCACTTATTAGATGATGGGTTCTAAGAGCTACTCAGATTGAGATGCCAACAGGTGGACATGGAGGTGGTGAGGAGAGGATTGGGGTTCATGCACCATAGTAGGATTTGCCAGAGCAGGATGCACTAGAGCATGACATTCCAGAGCAGGTTGCAACAAAGCATGATATGCCAAAGTAGGAGACCATTGATAGTCTTAGAACATAGATTGATTAGCTTTGAGCATAGGTACAGACTTTAATGGCTGAGAGGGATAGAGCTGTTAGGAGACAGCAAGATACTCAGGGCCTTCTTGATCATATTCAGTAGGTTGGATCAGGTACTCTCCCGGCTGACACTATTAGAGCATTAGTTTAGGCAGAGAAGGAGACTTCCCACTAGCGACGATGATATGAGGAGGTAGTTGTAGAGAGCCAGAGAGCAGGTAGTTATCATACCACCGTGTTGATGGATACTAGTAGTGGTGGGGTCATGGGACCTCCTCAGAGGAGTGGTGATCATGGGAGATAGGTATCTGGAGGATCTTCTTGCCCACAGCCACAAAGACAGACAGAGTTAGGTGGTAGTGGTACAGGACAACCGTGACTTGATTTGGAGGCACTTGTATTTTTTATCCAATATCATTGTATACTTGGACTTTTTATTGTTTTATGATGATTCTATATGCAGACATGGACTTTATATGATGACGATCTTTATTATGCATGTTATTCTATTTGATGATGATCTATATGCATTGATTATATGGATGTAATGATTAGATGGATGATGATATTTATGCATGTTACTCTATTTGATGATGATCTATATGCATTGAATATATGGATGATGTTATGATATTTTCTTGCTTTATGATAATCGACATGATGCAATGATAAATGTTTTTGATTTTCTATTTTGATGATCTTGGATGCAAATGAAAATGATTACTAACTTAAATGATGCAAATGCAATTATATATATAGAAATGCAAATGAATGATTGAGTTGTCTTTTGATTTATATGTAATGCTTATAATTATTATGAATCTAAGTGCAAAGATGCAACTAAATGATCGTTAATGAACTTTAATGATAATGCAAATAATAATGATGATACACTACATGATGAATGCAATGCACTTAATTGAATGCAAATTAATGCAATGATTTAAATGCAACTAAATGAAATGGATGATGATTAAATGCAAATTGTTTTTGTTTGTCCAAGTATACTCAATCTTTATTCATGACCATTGATCTGTTGATTAAATGATATGCTTATAATGCCACTGACATTGAATGCTTATAATGCAAATGAATAATGAGATAATGAAATGATCTAACTAAAAATGATACTACCATTCTTCATATGTTATCTTGTAATAGTACTTGATTTCATCATTGAGCTTTAAAATGTTGTAAGAAAATACAAGCAACTTGAAATAATGATTCAAGATGACCTGAGTATTTCTTACATGGTTTTTGATATAGCAAGTTAATACAAGTAACTTGATATAATGGATCAAGTTGACCTGAGTATTGCTTGTAGAACAGACAAGGATTATCTCCTTTCATGCATGACTTGGAACGTCCTCCTTGATCTTTTGTCGATCATATCTTGGGACAAGTACATACCGTAGTAAGAGATAAACCATAGACATGAATCAAAGAAAATAATCATGCGCCATCATAGCTTCTCTAGTCATGGACATCCTTGAGGTGCATAGAGTACCTGATTAGCAATAAAATCAAGATATAAACACTGAATCTTGTATGTCATTCACATGTTCTTATGGTCATTAACTGATATAATCATCTTGATGAATGATCTTTGATAATCCTTTATTACTTGCTGATCAATTCTTTGGTTTCTGAGTTTCATGATTCAGTTGTTGATGAAATGCCTTGATTTTTTGTTGCTTTGTTGGTCATTATCTATTTCAAAACCCTAGGTGTTTTTGGTTTTTCTAAGATTTTTTAATGTTTTGGATTTTTCAAAGATTCAAGAGATCACCTTAGCAAAAGGAATTAGGATTTTTCCCCCAATGGAAACAAAAATTTATTATGGATGTATGAATTGATCAAGATCCAAACCATGGATGGATACAAATGTAGATTGATTGATTCTGATAAGATTTAAGATAGTGACTACGACAAGTATGTCAAAAAGTTATAACTGTTGGTAAGCTGCATATTTTCTGCTAATGGTTTAGAGCAATGGATGCGAAAGATGGAATGGATAAGCTAGGATATGATGGAAGCGATAGATTGGATATGATGAAGTGGATAGGTGTGCAAAGTGATCTCATAGATGGAGGAACTCACTTTTTAGATAGTGCTTGTTTACCAGGTTTTCACCATCTAAATTTATTGCTTTTTTCCATATTTTGATTTTTTTAGGGATTTTTTTTTTTGCTTTTTGGATGTTTACTGATTTTTTTCAGGACTTTATATGCTTTTTATTGATATTTTTAGGACTTTATATCTCAAGCATAGAATTTCTTGAGATGAATAGAATTGATAGGTTCATCAAACCAATCAACTTTAGGGGTAGATAACTTGTATGCTCCTGATCCATATGCTACTACTATGACAAAAGGTCCTAGCCAATTTGGTTCAAATTTTCCCTTCTTGTCTCGGTCTTGCTGATTTCTTGGATTCTCTCTTAGAACTATATCACCATTCTGAAAAAATGTGCGGCTTGACCTTGTGGTTATAACTTCTTGCCATTCTTTGTTGATATACTTTTAAATGATTTGTTGCATTTTCGAGACGTTCCTGAATCAGTTCAAGTTCCTAGAGTCGAGAGACTTGTTGTTCTTCTTCTCGTATAAGACCTTGCAAGGATACTCATAGAGAAGGTATCTCTACTTCTATAGGTAGTATGGCTTCTGATCCATAGACAAAACAATATGGAGTTGCCCCTGTTGGAGTGCAGATGCTAGTTTGGTATGTCCAAAGAAAAGGATTTAGCTGAATGTGCCAGTCTTTTCCAGCTTCATTAACTATTTTCTTCAATATTTTCAAGATAGTTTTGTTTGATGCCTCAGCTTGACCATTGCCCTGTGGATAATATGGAGTAGAAAACATATTCTGGATATGAAATTGTTCATATAGCTCCTTCACATCTTTATTTTTGAATGGTCTTCCATTATCAGTGATAATGGTCATAGGAACTCCATAGCGACAGATTATATAATTCAAAATAAATGATGATATTTGTTTTCCTATCACTGTTGTTAAAGGCACTACTTCAATCCATTTAGTAAAATATTCAATAGCAATCAGAATAAACTTATGTCCATTAGAAGATGAGGGATTTATCTTTCCTACCAAATCAAGGCCCCATTGAGAAAATAGCCATGATCCTGTCATAGGATATAACTCTTGTGTTGGTGCATGAATGAGATTTCCATGGATCTGACATTGTTTGCATTTCTCTCCATAGTAGGCCAATAGTAACCCATACGAAGAATTTTCCTAGCCAATGTTAAACCACTTGAGTGTGTTCCACAAATACCTGCATGAATGTCGTTAAGAACTTTCTTAGATTCTTCTTGTTCATGACATCTCAACAAAGTACCATCTAAACCACGCCTATATAGGATATCAGCAATAATGGTATAGTGAGAGGATTGATGGATAAAATTCCTTCTCTGATTGTGAGATAAGTCGAGAAGAAGGATATTTTCTTTTAAATATTGATAAGTTTGACCGTATGAGGATTGACTGGTTCCTGATATATGGAAAATTAGGTAGGCATGTTGGGATTGAATGGTAGGGGTTAAGATATCTTCCATGAGAAATTTGTAATGTTGTTGATTCTCCTTATTTTGCAAGAGAGATGCTATTGTAGCCATTACATCTGCTACTTTATTCTCATTTCTTGGAATTTGAGTGAATGATATTTCTTTAAAGTGTTCTTTAAACTGCTCTACCAGCTGTTTGTATGGCATGAGCTTATCATCCTTAGTTTGATATTCATCATTTATTTGATTGATGATAAGTTGTGAATCACCATAGACATGTAGGTCTTTGATGTTCCATTCAATGGTCATTTTAAGTCCAATAGCCAATGCTTCATACTCTACAGTATTATTGGTGTATGGAAACTGCAGTCTATATGATTTTGGAATTGTGTGTCCCTGAGGTGTGATGAAAAAGATTCATGCGCCTGATCCATATTGTGTATAAGAACCATCAAAGTACAATTCCCAAAATTTTGTACTTACTGTCAAGATATCTGCATCAGGAAATTCTATGTGCAAAGGCATGTCATTTTGTAAAGGTGCATCAGCCAATTGATCAACGATGACTTGTCCCTTGATAGCTTTTTGGTCAACATACTCTATATCAAATTCACTCAGTATCATAACCCATTTGGCTAGTATCCCTATCAAAGTTGACTTGCTCAACAAATATTTGAGTGGATCTATCTTTGCTATTAGTTTCATAGAATGAATCAACATATAATGCCACAGCTTCTGAGTTGAAAATACAACTACTAGACATGTCTTTTCTATTGAGGAATAATTTAATTCATAACCAACAAGCATTCTACTGATATAATAAACTGCTCTTTCTTTTCCTTATTCATCATGTTGAGCTAGGAGAGCTCCTAATGATACATTTGTTACTGAAATATAGAGCAACAATGGTTTCCCTTTGGTTGGTGATACCAGTACTGGAGGACTCATAAGATATTCTTTTATTTACAAGAAAGCTTCTTCACATTTCAGATCCCATTTGAATGGAATATTTTTATGTAGAAGGCCCACCCCAACCTACTATAGCCGGGTGTTCATGGGGAATCATAGGGTTTCGGCATTTATCACCCTGCTTCCACGCAATACATCGATCTATTAACTGAGAGACAAATCTCTTGATTGATTGCAATATTCCTTGTAAAGATCGCAATTGACTTATGTTCCTAGGTGAATCCATCTCCATGATGGCTTTGACCTTTTGAGGATCTACTTCAATTCCACAAGCTGATATAATGTACCCAAGGAGCTTTCCAGAGGTTACCCCAAATGCACATTTCTTTGGATTTAATCTCAATTGATATCTTTCTAGCCTGTCAAAAATCTTTCTTAAGATGTTCAAATGTTCTTGTTTGTATGAGATTTTGCAAGTATGTCATCAACATAATCTTCCATAAATGTATGCATCATATCATGGAAAATTATCGTCATAGCCCTTTGATAAGTTGCTCCTACATTCTTAAGCCCAAATGGCATAACATTCCAGCAATATGTTCCCCATGCATAGGTGAAAGTTGTCTTTTCTTGATCTTCAGGTGTAGTTCTTATTTGATTATTTCCTTAGAATCCATCCATTAATGAAAACATTTCATGCCCCATTAACAAGTCCACTATTATATCAATGTTTGGTAGCGGGAAATCATCTTTTGGACATGATTTATTCAAATCTTTGAACTCTGTACAAACTCTTATGCTTTTATCTGGTTTGGACACTAGTACAATACTTGAAACCCATTCTAGATAAGCAATAGGTCTTATAAAACCCACTTCTAATAATTTCTTCAACTCGGTTTTTACAAAAAGAGCAATGTGTGGATGCATCTTTCTTAGCTTCTTCTTAACTGGTTTTTCTTTTAATTCCACATTAAGATGATGCATGATAAGATCTGGATTAAGTCCTAGCATATCTGCATAGGACCAAGCAAAATTTATTTGTATTTTCTTAAAGAATTCCATGTATTCTTTCCTCTCTTCTTCTAATAATGAGGCAGCATAATGAAGTATTTTAGGGTCCCTTGATGTACCAATGTTTACTACTTCTGTTGGTTCTATCAGGATAGCAGATCTCTCTTGAAACTATGCAGGAAGAATGTCAAACTTTCCATCTTCTAGCGCCTCAAAGAGGTTCTCACCATCAGATATGTCCTTTATTTTCTCTTTTGATTGATCTAGTATTGCCATGAAATGGTTTTCAACAATAGGTCTCTTTCCTTGTTTTATTTCGCTTTTGCAACTGGAGAGTTTGGCATTCTCCTGACTACGAGAAATATTACTTGATTCTACAATGGAAGATATCTTAGGTGCAATGGGTTCGACAACATTAAGGTACACAGCTAAGTCATGATCATTGGAAAAGATATTCAGTTCAGGGTTGTCTAAATTATCCCAATCAATTAGTTCAGGATGAAGAAGGGGTAAATCATAATCATTGTCATCATTAGGTGTTTCAACGTTCATGACATAATGATCATAATTTGGCATAGAATAGGTACTGTCATAGATTAAATTTTTTTGAGAATTGTTTTTCCCGAGCGTCTCCCAATTGGATCTAACAAAATCAATATTAGTATTTTGTAGTTCACACTCAAGTGGTTCTTCAACTGACGTTTGTCCCTTAAACGAATGGATTATATCAACACACGTCTTTAATATTGCAAATCTCTTCTTGATTGACCTCATTTGCATTTTAGAGTTGACATACTTGTGTACATGATAAAGAGGATTCTTTTGCTAGATTTTGTCTCCTTTCAAGCTCAACTTCTTCTGGACTAATAGTCAATCCAACTTGACTATCTCTTAATTCTTCTATGGTTCTGCCACATCTGAATACATCTTGTTCCTCTTTTGATGAAAATCTTATATTTCTAGATGCTTGATCTATCCTTGTTTGTATTTCTTGTGGCATTACTTCTTTGTCTTTGTCATTCCCTTTCATTTTTGCATATGCCTTTTTTCTCTGAATTCTGAGTTTTTCTTGCCTTCTTTCTAACTCCATCTTTTGTTTTTTAATAGACAAGTCTTCTTTCATGATAGCTGCTTGGTCTTCATTGTATTCCTTACTTGATATAGTAGATAAGACAACTGGACCTCATTCATACTCAATTGAATCTATCTCTGAATCCTGATCTAGGATTACTCCACTATACCATACAGGAATGTTGTATGGTGCAAAGAGTTCCTTGATTTCTGCCATCTCTATTTTCACTGCTTCTAGAATATCTTGTTTAGATTTTGCATTGTTTTGTATTTCCAGAACTTGCTGACAAAATTCTTCTTTACCTTTGATGGTAATCTCCTCTTCTTTCTTTTCATGTTCTTCTTTCTTCTTTTGTTTATTGATTACTATTTATGCCGCTTGATGTAGCTTTTCTTGCCATTGCTCTTCTTTAAAGACTGATTTCTTTCTCCACTTTTGTTGTTGATGATTATGTTGCTTTTGATTGGATTTTAGATATCCAAGCCCGGATTTATCTTCTTTGGATTGTGAGTGTGGAAAAATAGGTTTTGAAATACCTTGATGTCACTTACCAATTGGTCCTTTCCCTTCATATCCCATTTTTTGCATGATTTCATAACCTTTGCCATATTCTTTCATGGGAATATTGACTTCTGTTGCTATTGCTATAGTTTTATCTTCATCCTTGTACAACCAACCAAGAATGTCTTTTTCTTCATTTTCTCCTTCAAGAGTTCCAGCACTAACAAATGTTCCTTTAAACATATGTTTTGATCTTTCTGACATCTTTGATTGAATATCTATAGGCTTTCCATATGACTTAGGGGAAAGTAGAAAATTATGCAAAGAATGTTTTCCCATTCCTTCATCATTTAATTTGAGCTTTTCCTCAAAATTTTCCCATAACTTTGCTTGAATTTCTTTGGTAGAATATACTAATTCTCTGTTATGTGGAATTCTTGTATCTTGTGTTGGCTTCAAATTATTGTAATATTGACTAGAATTTGCAATTACAGTGATTTCTTGTCCTTCATGAGGAAATTTTACACATTGATGATATGTAGAAGGAACTGCTTGCATCTTGTGAATCCATGGTCTTCCTAGAAGAATGTTGTAAGAGAGGTTCAAATCTAAAACATGACACAATGTATTCCTTTCCACAGGTCCTATTTTGATTGGTAGCAGAACTGTTCCTTTAGAAGAACGTTCTGCTTCGTCATAAGCCTTGATGATTATTTTCTTTTTCGGGTCTACTGCATTTTTTGAATATCCCAAAGCTTTTATCAAACTTAATGCACAAATGTTTAAGTTGGATCCTCCATCTATGAGTATACATTTGACACAAGTTTATTGGTGGTGACTTCAACATGTAAGGGAGCATTGTGAGGATGTTACAAGGATGCATCATCATTTTCAGAAAATGATCAGCAATGAGGAGCTATAAGGTGTACTACCATGTTTTGGAACTGATCTATATCCAAATATTTTGAAACTGTTGTTTCCTCTAAAGCTTTCTCCAAAATTTCCTTATGCATAGGTGAAACCTTGAGAAGTTCCAGAATTGATATTTGAGCAGGTATTCTTTGTAATTGCTCTACTAAATTGTGTTGTTGTGAAGTAGATGTTGGGTCTTTTGCTATACCTGGAAAGGTAACTTTTGCTTTGCTTCTCGTAATAACAATGATTGGCTCTGAAGATGGATTATCCTTAACAATGATAACATTTACCACATCATCATAGGTATAAGTGTAATTCACTTTGGTGTTTCCTTTTTCATCTTTTAATTGGGATGGTTCACCTTTGTCATAATTTGGAAGTGGAGATTTGAAAGCTAGGTGTGATTCATTTATCTTATGGCTATCCACTATGATGGTTCCATTATCGATTAGATCTTGGATAAGGTATTTCAATCTCTAACAATCATTTGTTTGGTGTCCTTTATTCTGATGGTAATTGCAAAAATGATTGTCATTCCACCAATTTGGCTTGACTAGTGGTTCATAACTTCTTGCTTCTGGTAAAACAATCAATTTGTTGGCAAGTAAATTTTTTAGAGCTAATTCCAAAGGTTCTCCAATGTTTGTGAATTTCCTCTGAGGATTAGAGAAGAAGGAATTGGCTTTATTGTTTTTCTAGATTGTTATTGCTTAGGATTTGACTTGATAGATTAAAATTTGGTTGTTTTTTGTTGTTGTTTTGTAGCACTATTATCGTCATTTCCTTCATTGCTGACATTCCTATTCTTTGACCAGAATTTAGGTTTGTCATTGTTATTGTTGTTGTTCTTGTTCTTGTTCTTGTTCTTGTTGTATGAATTATTGTAAATTTTTAGCTCTCCTTTCTTTACCATCACATTCTCTATTTTCAGATCATTCTCGATCATTTTGGCAAAAGAAGGAGGACATTGCATTCTTAGTCGATAACTCATTTCAATGATAAGATTATCAATGAATATGCCCATTTTTTCTTGATCAGGTACATCTCGAGGATACCTATTAAAATGCATTTCCATTATTGTAAGAAGATCATAAAAGATTCACCATTCTTTTGTTTAATGTTGCAGAGATCCAGCATTGTTATCTCATTCCTTATATTGTAGGAGTATTGTGAAATAAATCTATACACAAGTTCTTCAAAAGATTTGATTCCAGATGGTAATCTTGAAAACCACTCCATTGATTGTCCATTTAAACTCCTAGGAAAAAGACACATAAGGTAAGTTTCATCATGAGAAAATTCCATGCTCATAGTACAAAACTCCCTAATGTGATCATGAGGATCAGATTTTCCATTGTATTTGTCATATTTAGGAATCTCGCAATGTTGCAGAAATGTATCATATTCAAATTCTTATCGAACGGATATGGGCATATATCTTCTAATGAATACTTCTTGGAGCTTGTTCCATTTTGCATGTCTTGTATCTATTGTTGTAGAGTTTGCATTTGTTGAGTAAGGTATAATAATGGATTATCCACATAGTTTCTACTTGTTTCTTCGTGAGTTCTTTTATCACTGCGCTTTTTCTTGTGTTATCCCTTTCTTTATTTGTTTCTTCATGACCTTCTTTGTTCACATATTCGTTATTTGGATCATCTGTGTTTTGGGTGTTACTTGCCTCCACATCTTATTTCAAGCTTTCTATGTTAAAGTCTTGTGGTAGTTTAGCTCCATATTTTTCCAACATCAAGAGATATTTCTCCTTTTGCTTTGCCAACAATTTTTCCATTAGCCTATCAAATTTGAAATCTTGCTCAAGGTCTCCAATAGTGCTATTGACTGCTTCTTCGTCAACAACGGTAAACCCAAAAGTTTGGAATATAGGATTATCTTCTTCCTCCATTTGTTGTTGTTTTCTAAGTTGTTCGTATTGAGCTCTAGTCCAAACTGGCATGTGATTATTTCAAAGTTGTTGAAATTTCCAAAGGACAAAGTCAATAAGTGATTATTGGTTTAGGAAGATATGCTTTGTTGATTTTACCGCTATTGTTTGTTCGTTGTGATAAAGCGTCTCTTTGTTGAAAAGCACGTCTTTGCAAAATTTCTTCGTCAAACTCTGTACCACAGCCACGTAAGTAGTGATGAAAATGGTTTAGGAATGTCCTATGTTTTAATAAGATCTTATGATTGATATACAAGAATATTATTCTTTTCTGAGTAGCTTTATAACTAGGTTTTCTTTTCTTAAGGTGATACTTAAAAGTCATATAAGCATCTGACAATTTACAAGTTTGTTTGATTCCAATGTTGGTGCAATTCTGATTTTGATATAACCTAGGTTCGAAATAGGAAAGATATATCCAATATTATGAACCTAGTATAGATTGATCAAGCTTCGTGATAGAGGATTTGATTATCCTGATGAGAGACTTGAAAATAATGTTGATTTTTTTGCACTTAAGATGTTTGAATCAATAGCTTGTTGAATGTTTATGTTTATAGAAACCTCTTGGGAATAACCTGTTGAATTAGTGACCTAGTTGTTGAGCTGGTTTGAAAATACATGATAGTTTAGAGACAAATCTACTTTCAGAATTATTTTGATACTGATGTTTTGACACTCTAGTTTTGATTTGGTGTTTCAAATGTTGGAGAGCTTTTGTATTACCCTTTTGATCAATTTTTTTCAGCAATTTGTTGGATTTTTTCTCACTCGTAGATGATAATTTTCTTCAATTTTTGACCATTTGGAACATGTAATAGACATAGAAGACACAATGTTTAATAAACAAAATGCACAAGCAAGTACAAATCTTATGGCAAGCTGAGATAATAGTTGTTGAATCTCACATGGGATTTCCCCCAAGGCTACACTATTCAAAGTAGATATTTAGATGCTTGACCCCATTGGCTCCACCCTCAACACTCACTTCTTTGGGGCAGCCAAGCACCAATTTCCATTAACTCCCAATGGAAAAATTTATATCTCTACTAAGAACCGTATGTGTGTGAGCCGCTTCAGAGGTCCGACCTCCTGTGCCAACAACTAGTACAAATGGTTTTTAGTAAAGGCTTTCGGTCATGTGGCCATACATGCGGCACTTTCAACTCTATAAATACAAAAGGTTCCCAGCCTATAGAGGTTATGCTCTATAGGGTTTATGGGGAAACATAGTGTCGGTATGAACTTATCAGCACATGTTGTTTGGGACTTTTGTCACAAACACGATTTATTTAGAGTGGATTGGAAGGACTTAGTATTAGCCCGTTTCCACTTTAGATCATTCCCCTCTCACTGGCCCCCTCAAGGCAGCTCAAGAAGGCAGGCCCTCTAAAGGATTTATTTGTGTGAAAGTAAAGAAAGCATAAAAGAGTGGGTTTGGCTTTTTGGTCACCCAATTAAGGGGAGAGCATATACCTACCACTTTCGAGACACGAAATATAAGTGTTCTTTTTAACTTTCCATAGCAATGTGATCTATCCTCTATTTGGAGATGTTGCTCCAACAAGCATGGTGTTATTTTAGCCTTTTTAAAAGTCTACGTGCAACTATTTTAGAGAAGTTACTAAAAATGCAAGTTGTATGATGTCAATTTATCCTCTTAGTTAGACTAAATGAGCAACACATGATATATTACTTCCCGAAATAAGGCTTTTAATTAACTATGTGAGAAAATACATGAAATTTGCCTCAAACACCATCCTGCACATGCATGTTAGTAGTTTGAAAATTTTTAATTTCTTGGATATTCGGACCTATAAGAAAATTTTGTTAGTTGCAAGAAAAAGCGCTATTCTAACATATGCGCTATCTTTCCCCTCAAAAGTGCTAACCTGTACTACAAAAGTGTTGCTCTGTGGACACAAAAGTGTGATTTCTTTAATAAATGTGCTAACCTAGAGGACAAAACCATTAACCTGTAAAGCAAATGCATAGATTTTTAGACAAAAGTGCTAACCTACATGACATATGCATTAACCTGAGATGAAAATGTGTGAACCTAAGATGCAAATGCGCTAACCTGTGGAACAAAAGCATTGTCAGAATTCACACATGCGTGAATCTGCATTACAAATGTGTTAATTTCACTTTTTGCAAGATTTTTAAAGGTATATGCGAGGTCCATGAGCCCCACGGTGGGCACCAAAATGTGTCGACTTGAATTTCATCCTCAGAATGCTACCTACAACAAGTTAGTTTCACAAAATACCAATGGAAATGCTACAGGAAATCCATACTCAACTAATGAAACTACATGAAATACATATGAAATAAAAATACTAATATTAACTTCATGGTTTATGTCTCATTGTGTCCTAACTCCACTGTTCCTAGTTGTAGATGGTGTGCTCTCAAACAATGCACTGATAGCTTCCAAGATGGCATATGAAGAATGGACTGATAACTGGTAGTTAACAAATGCTATGATATGCAATACTACATGATTATGCTAAAATAATTATGCTAAATGATTATTGCTATTTGCTTCAAGATTAAAACTCATGGATACATGTTTTACAAATGATTTGCTTGAAAATGCACTTGAAGTCTAACTCTCTCTCAACTGAAGCTCTTGATTTTATAGACCTTGAGAGGATGAGATGATGTGGCTTAGATCAATGGTCATGATTTGATCTATAGATTTGGATGGTTGTGAGCAAAGGTGAAGGTTGAGAGAAAGGGGGAAGGAGAAGACAAGTGTCACTCATCTCACCTTAACTGGGTTGCTGACTGAGGGAATCTAGGGATGGTTGGAGAATATTGAGGAATGAGAGGACAAGTGGACTCAAGTCCTTCCTAAGATGTAGGGAGTGTTGGAGAGAATATAGGAGATGGTTATGAAATATGTGTACGTACACAATATTCATTGAATTTGGAGGTTGAAGATAAATGATTAATTAATATTTAAGAAGTATTAATTTCCTTAGCCACATGTTGGATGAGTTGGCAAAGGGAAGATGAAGTGGAAATGGAAGGTAAGTTGGATAAGAAAGATTTAAATAATTTAAGAAATCATTTAATATTTGAGACTATAGGATAGGAGAATAACCATTAAATATTAGATATTTAATTGATTAGAGGAGATAATTAAACATTAGATATTTAATTATTTTGGTTAGAGGAATAATTAAATATTAGATATTTAATTATTTTAGAGGAACAAAATAGATGAATTAATTAATAAAATATTAATTAATAGAAAGACATGAAATGAATTAAATAAATTAATCTTTTCAAGTTAACTATTTAATAGAAGAATAATTATTAAATAAATATAAAATATTTATTTAATTGCTCATAGTCATTTTTATGTGTATACACCTACCATTAAAAGATGGCCGAAAACTCTTCCCAAATGTGATTTCATCGAAGAAGACAATGACTTAATAACTCTTTTAAGTAGAGTTAAAGGACTTCCCACTTCCAACACTTTCTATAAATGGATGTATCAATACATTAATGTGATTAGGCAAAACAAGGAAGATATTTTAGGGAAAACAGATTAGTGATGCTATTTGTGAATAGATTGCCAAGGTACCTACCACACTCGAATTTTACATGACTTCATACTTGGTGCATGTTGTGGCTTCAATGAGACATTTTCCTGGATTGTCTACAACTGGTGATAGGATGTAGATTGAGCTAGATAAATACTCTTCCTAGTTATTTCTATATAATAGTTGTAGTCATTTCTAGAGGGAAAATGATGCTTTCTTTGGTTACTACATGGTTATTTTGAACAAGAATTTATACAATAAAAGGGTATTTGATCATGCTTGGGAAGTGGTTAATCAATATGGATGCATGTTTCTCCAATTCCCAACCTTCACATACCTTAGGGTTGGTTGCTTCATTGGTGATCCTTTCATGCTCCCTAGGTATCCCTCTGATAAGATTGTCTTGATGGAGTTATCTCATCAAATGAATGTAGTACATGAGGCCCAATCAGGTTCTCATAAAACAGGGTTAAAGTTTTCTCTTTCCATTGGTAGATATTCCATCAATTCTATCTTTAAAGCCATAGCAATGGAACAGGAGATTAGGAGAGTTACCTTGAAGTTATTCAAAGTCAAGAAATAATTTGACTACAGAGGAATGAGAAATAACTTGAAGAAGGCGTATGTTCATGTGCATCGAATTGGGAAAGTTTGGGCTAATTGCAGATCCCAGCATGATGTGAGAAAACTTGACTACCATCGGTTGATAGTTGAGAAAATTGAAAACATTTGTCTTGCTGATGTTCCCAATGATCTTGAGGAAGATGGGGATATCTTAGATCCTACATATGAGAAGAAAAAAATTTATTCTACTCCTTTGCCTCTCATTCAATGGTCGCAAAATGAATGTACTTCCATCAGGGACGGGTTTTAAAGTATTCTTAAAAATACCAATGTTTGGCTGACTATACATGGTGTTCCATTGAAACCTTTCTCATCCAGTTTTGATGATGACACTACTGGCCTTATGGGAAAAATATCGAAGATCAAAACCAAGAACAAATAGGATCCCAATGTTGGAATCCAAGAACACTGAGAGGGGGGTGAATCAGTGTTCTATCAGAATGATCAATTTTAACCTTATTAAAACATGCATTCACCAACCGGTAAACTAGTACATATAAGATTGAAATAAGTAAGGCAATCAATAAGCCAATCATACAAATGAATACCATAACACAGAATTATATGTGAAAAACCACAAAGAGGAAAAACCACAGTGGGATTTGTGACCCACAATATCAATCAACTGGCCATATGAAGAGATATTACAAAATATAGGGGCCTGCACTTGCAAGAAGGCCAATAGCCTAGAGCACACTGCTCATCACAAAAGAAGTCTCGTTGACTACACAAAAATCTAGACTACAATCCGAAGAAATGAATGAACTACAAAGATAGCATCTCCTATGCCTGAATACAGTTTCGGTTAAAGCTCTGTTTGTTTCGGTTCTGAACCCTAAACCCTTACCAAAATATCCTCTTACAAAATCAATATTCCTCTCATTACAAATATCACTCACATATCTCTCTCTCACTCACATTACATTCCATCATATTACATATTACAAAATGATCCAATCAACTGACCTATATACCCTTACAATCCTTCATGCCTTATGTCGGCTTACATAGATAATTACTAAATGAATATACATGTCGACTCAATTACATATATACATGAATATGAAAATCAATTGCCGATTGTCAGATCTACCAAAATGATCTCAGCCACCAATACCTATATCCTGATGAAGTAATGTCGGTTTGCAATGCCGATAACCAAAGAATTCCTCCTACTGTTAAAGATATATGTTGGTGTTGGTGTCGATGTCGGTGAAGTGTCTGTTGGTAAACAACCAAACCAAAAAATGAAAGTCAAAACATGTTGCCATCAATGACAACATATTGAAACCAATCAAATGAGTGTCAATTGCCAACAATCTCCCCCTTTGGCATTGATGGCAACACTCATGTGAAAAATGATAATGGTTTCCATCTGCTAGTTTCATCCTGAGACTACTCCCCCTGAGCTAAATATCCATCTGTGATCATGATCTGAAAAAAATACTCCATACCTCCATATCTCCCAATTTCAAGAATATAATTTTTGTTGGTATTTTGGTATGGTTTTGTCATTGATGTCAACACCTGCTAAATACGCCTACTTTGGAGATCCAACAACATTCACCGGCAATCAGTAAATTGTTCAAACAATCACCGGTATATGGTTAACCAATAGGATATAATGTTCACCGGTACCTGCAATGACATGGAAGACACTTGGTAATGTCGAAGACATCATATGGACACTTTTCCTTGAAGTAATATCATTGGTATATTCTTATTTGCATATTTGCTTTTACCGAAAAATAGGTCCAGGTTATCTAGGGTTACACCGGTAGGTTTATCTTTTCTAGATCAGCATGGCACACAATGGAGATGATTTATTATTGTTATAAAAGTATTAAGCCAACATGTTCAATCGGTTATTGCATCGGATATTGTATTATTTGTAAAATGTTTTATTGTAATATATTGTAGAGCCGACCTACTAAAATTGGTCTTAGGGTATGGTATAAATGTAAGATCTTATTTGTAAGATCAAGTGTGGAATGCGAAAAAGATTTAAGGAAGGGTATATGTGAGATCAAGTAGGGATATACACGAAGACATCATTTGAAGGTGAAGTTAGGTTTTTGTAGAAGCATATCAGCATTACACCGGTACTGCATCTAGCATATGAAGATGCTATTTTATGTAGTACATTCTCATTGGATTTAACCATCCAACTATAGTCAGTGTGACTCCCATTTGTGTTTGAGCAGTGAGCTCTAGGCTGTTGGCCTTTCTGCATGTGCAGACCCCTCTTTGTACACTTACTATCTACAGTAGTATCATCTGATTGTGGGTAAGGTTTCCCACCGTGGTTTTTCCCCTTACAGGGTTTCCAAGTACAAATATTTGTGTCATGTGTTGTGGTTGACTTTGTGCTTATGTTTCATGCATTAATTCTTACCGGTACAACATTTCCTATTAACACTATTTACCGGCACATTTAACTGTCTTACCGGTATTAAGCGATAAGTTGGTTGATAAGATTTTGGTTTGAATTTACTAGACAACTGATTCACCCCCCCCCCCTCTCAGTTGTCCCCGGGACCTAGAATTGGTATTAGAGCCTAGTCCTCTATTTTTTTGCAAAATTTTAACAACTTGAGGAGATCCAATGTCTACTAATTATTTCAGAAAGGATAGTCCTAAACTTGATGGAACCAACTATGGAATATGGAAAATCAGAATGGAGACACATCTGAATTGCATTGGTAAAAACATCTGGGAAGTTACTAAGAATGGTTATACTACTGCTGTAGCTGGTCAGCCTGCTCCTATTACTTTAACTAAAGATGAAGAAAATGATTGCAAAGCAAGAGAAGCACTTTTGAGCGCATTATCAGATCAACAAATCATGGGATTATCATATAGATCTACTGCAAATGCTATTTGGGATCATTTGGAAACACTGAATGAAGGGGATTCCACAGTCAAAATTGCAAAACTTGAAAGCTTCCGAGTCAAGTATGAACATCTGAAAATGGAAGAAGATGAAAGAATTTCTGCTTTTATGGAAAGAGTAAATGAAATTGTTTTAGGTATCAAATATTGTGGAGGAACCTTGAGTGAAGATGAGATTGTTTCAAAAATCTTAAGAGGTTTTCCACCGGCATATAAAATGAAGGTTACTACTATTAGTGAGTTGAGAACAATGCCTAATACATCAGTAACTAGGGATACATTGATTGGAAAACTTTCAGCTTTTGAAATTGAGGAATTTGGTCCTGTTGCTACTATAAAAACTAATTTGGCCTTCAAAGCATCAACATCATCTGCTCCATCTTTTGACAAATCAGACTAGAGAGCCTTTTATGCAAGAGAACTTGAAGAAACCAGGAAGGAGAATGAAGAGCTTGAAGAACTTGAAGCACTATTTGCAAGAAAAATACCAAAAGGTCCAATTGGAAGTAAGTATGAAGGTAAAGCACCCTTTAAATGTTTCAACTGCAATAAGATTGGTCATATGGCTTCAAGATGCCCTGATAGACATGCTAGAATAAGAGAAGAAGCTAGAAGGACATACAAACCTAATCCTGAATATCAGAGATACAGATTTAAGAAAAACAAAGATAAATCTTGTTACATTGCTAATGAAGGTGTGACTGATAATTCTGATGAGGATCCAACAGACAACGGATGGGTTTTTGTTGCTATAACAGAAGATCAACCAGTACCTATTGCTCAACTGGTAGAACAAGCCCTAGCAGCTAAAGTTGAATCAAAGGATGAATGGATTATTGACTCAGGATGCTCACATCACATGACTGGAGACAAAGGCAAATTCTTGAACTTTCAAGAATACAATGGAGGTTTAGTAAGATTCGGAGATGACAAAGCCTGTTCAATCAAAGGTAAGGGTTCAATATCTCTTGATGGTAAACATAACACTAACAATGTTTACTATGTTGAAGGATTAAAACATAATCTTTTAAGTGTTGGTCAATTAGTTGAGAAAGGTTTTCAGTTACAATTTAAAAATGGAAAATGCAAAATCATGAATAGAACTGGTTTGGAAATTGCAACCAGTAATCAGACTAGAGGTAATATCTTTCATTTGAATAACAGTGAAAAGGCATGCTTAATTGCATATATAGATGAAAGTTGGCTATGGCATAAAAGACTATGTCATCTAAATTTTGATTGCATGGTAAAAATCAGTACTTCTAAGGCAGTTAGAGATCTACCTAAAATTATGAAACCTCATAATACAATTTGCAAGGAATGTCAATTTGGAAAACAAGTTAGAACTAGTTTCAAAAGTATTCCAGAAAAATCCAATAATGCTCTTGATTTAATTCACACTGACTTATGTGGTCCGGCTAGAACTAAAAGCTTACAAGGTGATAGATATTTCATGCTAATTATTGATGATTATTCTAGAATGTGTTGGGTTACTTTTCTCAGGGAAAAATCAGAAGCACTTGGGAAGTTCAAACTATTCAAAGCAATGGTTGAAAATGAAACCGGTAAGAAAATTAAATGTTTAAGATCGGATCAAGGAGGAGAATTCACATCTAGATATTTTAATACATTCTGTGAAGTAAATGGAATCAAAAGATAGTTATCAGCACCTCAGACACCACAACAGAATGGAGTTGTTGAAAGGAAAAATAGAACTATTTTGGATGCAGCAAGAAGTATGTTATCAGAAGCAAATCTACCACATGTGTACTAGAGAGAGGTAGTAGGCACTGCTGTCTATACATTCAACAAAGTTCACATCAAAGGTGAAACCGGTAAGACCCCTCATGAACTATGGTTTGGTAATACTCCTACTCTTAAGTATTTCAGAGTTTTTGGAAGTAAATGTTATATTAGAAGAGATGAGTATATTGGCAAGTTTGATCCTAGAAGTGATGAAGGAATATTTCTTGGTTATTCATCTAAGAGTAAAGCTTATAGATGCTTTAATAAAATATTACAGAAAATTGTTGAGAGTACAAATGTAAAGATTGATGAACAATTCAGAGGAACTTCAAGGTATATAGACTCTGAACCGGTAATAGAAATTATGACAAATGAACCAACAGTAAATCCACCGGTACAGAATGATGATCCAGTTACTCCAGTATCATCAGAGGATACCATAGTAATTGAAGAACAACAACAGACTAAGACACCCCGGTATGTAAGACTGAATCATTCTGAAGATCAGATAATTGGAAGCAAATTTAAAGGAGTCATGACAAGAGGAAGATTGGAAAATGAAGAAGTATGTCTTATTTCTCAAATTGAACCATTATCTATCAATGAGGCATGTGAAGATAAATTTTGGATTAAAGCTATGGAAGAAGAATTAGGACAAATTGAGAAAAATAATACTTGGACATTAGTTCCCCGGCCTGAAAATAAAAATGTAATTGGAACCAAATGGGTATTTAGAAACAAACTCAATGAAGATGGTAAGGTTGTCAGGAATAAAGCAAGACTAGTGTGTAAGGGATATTCTTAGAAAGAAGGAGTTGATTACAATGAAACCTTTGCACCGGTAGCTAGAATTGAGGCAGTTAGATTATTCTTGACCTTTGCAGCTCACAAGGATTACAAATTTTATCAAATGGATATTAAATGTGCATTTTTGAATGGAGATCTTGAAGAGGAAGTCTATATTGAACAACTTGATGGATTTTCTTTGACAGATAACAATGATATGGTTTGCAGATTAAGAAAAGCTCTGTATGGACTAAAATAAGCTCCAAGAGCCTGGTATGCAAGATTGGATAAGTATCTTTTAAAAATTGGTTTTACTAAAGGAAATGCAGATAGCAATTTATATTACAAAGTAACTAATCATGGCATTTTGATTATGGAAGTATTTGTTGATGATATAATCTTTGGAGGAGAAGATGGATTATGCAAAGAATTTTCTCTTAAAATGCAGCATGAATTTGAAATGTCTATGATCGGAGAAATAAAATTCTTTTTAGGATTGCAGATTTTATAGACTGATAAAGGCATATTTTTGAGTCAATCTAAGTACTTGAAAGAACTACTCAAGAAATTTGGGATGGAGAACTCTAAACCGGTAAGCATATCTATGACTACAAATGACAAATTATCTCAAACGGATGAATCTACACCTGTTAATCCACTAGATACAAATCTATGATAGGAGGTTTATTGTATTTGACACAAACCAAAGCTGATATTATGAATGTAGTATGTATAGTTTCTAGATTTCAGAGTAATCCCAAGGAAAATCATGAATCAACAATAAAAAGGATTTTCCGGTACTTACAAGGCACAACAAATCTTGAATTATGGTATCCTAAAGATGAAAATTTTGATCTATATGTATACATAGATGCAAATTGGGTAGGAGATGTGGATGATAGAAAGAGCACCACTGGAGGAGCATTCTTTCTTGGAAAGAGATTAGTTTCTTGGTTAAGTAAGAAACAAAGTTGTACATCTTTATCAACAGCAGAATCAAAATATGTTGCAGTAGTAACAAACTGTACATAGGTACTTTGGCTTAAGCAAATGTTGAAAGACATAAAGGTAAAATGCAAGGAACCTATTACTATATATTGTGATAACACTGCAGCAATTGATATATCTAAGAGTCCAATATTACATTCTAAAACAAAACATGTTTCTATCAAACTAAATTTTCTAAGGGAAAAAGTTGAAGAAAAGGAAATAAAACTAGTTTATGTGAATACTAAAGAACAACTTGCAGATATTTTTACAAAACCTTTGCCTAAGGAAACTTTTGAGTATCTCAGAGATCAACTTGGAGTCTTACCTCCACTGGTAGAGACTTAGACAGTTGATGATTGTCATCAACCGGTAGAATTAAATGGACAAATCTTTTATTTCAGTATTTGATGAGGAAGCTACTTCTCAGGGGGAGTAGTTGGTATATTGAATTGGTTGGTATTTTGTATGAACTTGACCTTTTTGTGACTTTGGCATTTGATGTCAAAGGGGGAGAGATATATGGAAAAACATTAAGGAAAAATATATCAAAAAATGCATTATCTTTTTGAGGAGAGATTGGTATTGTAAATAAATCTTTGTATAAACACATATTACTCCCAGGGGGAGAATTGGTTTTTGTACTTTGCATTTCTATTTTGGCACTTTGATGGTTTTTCCATCTTGTGTTGCCATCAATGCCAAAGGGGGAGATTGTTGGTATTTTGGTATGGTTTTGTCATTGATGTCAACACCTGCTAAATACGCCTACTTTGGAGATCCAGCAACATTCACCAGCAATCAGTAAACTATTCAAACAATCACTGGTATATGGTTAACTGACAGGATATAATGTTCACCGGTACCTGCAATGACATGGAAGACACTTGGTAATGTCGAAGACATCATATGGACACTTTTCCTTGAAGTAATATCATTGGTATATTCTTATTTGCATATTTTCTTTTACCGGCAAATAGGTCCAGGTTATCTAGGGTTACACTGGTAGGTTTATCTTTTCCAGATCAGCATGGCATGCTATGGAGATGATTTATTATTGTTATAAAAGCATTAAGCCGACATGTTCAATCGGTTATTGCATCGGATATTGTATTATTTGTAAAATGTTTTATTGTAATATCTTGTAGAGCCGACCTACTAAAATTGGTCTTAGGGTATGGTATAAATGTAAGATCTTATTTGTAAGATCAAGTGTGGAATGCGAAAGAGATTTAAGGAAGGGTATATGCGAGATCAAGCAGGGATATACACGAAGACATCATTTGAAGGTGAAGTTAGGTTTTTGTAGAAGCATATCAGCATTACACTGGTACTGAATCCAGCATATGAAGATGCTATTTTGTGTAGTACATTCTCATTGGATTTAACCATCCAACTATAGTCAGTGTGACTCCCATTTGTGTTTGAGCAGTGAGCTCTAGGCTGTTGGCCTTTCTGCATGTGCAGACCCCTCTTTGTACACTTACTATCTGCAGTAGTATCATCTGATTGTGGGTAAGGTTTCCCACCATGGTTTTTCCCCTTACAGGGTTTCCACGTACAAATATTTGTGTCATGTGTTGTGGTTGACTTTGTGCTTATGTTTCATGCATTAATTCTTACTGGTACAGCATTTCCTGTTAACACTGTTTACCGACACATTTAACTGTCTTACCGATATTAAGCATTAAGTTGGTTAATAAGATTTTGGTTTGAATTTACTAGACAACTGATTCACCCCCCCCCCCCTCTCAGTTGTCCTCGAGACCTACATTTTTCACCTATACATCCTCCTTTGACATCAATGCCAAAAAAATACCAAAAACTGGGATGAAGAATGAAAGATTGTACAAAGAATGTCCCAAAACACCTTACCAGAGCTGAATATATTTGAAAATTTCCAGATAGGATTTCTCCAAAATCTCTAGATAGGTATTCTAACTTGATTTGAGTGTGCCAGAAATAGATACAAGTTCATTAAGCATATGGGAATATGACTCTTTATCCTTAAGTTTTGTCGGTGTGGGCTTACCAACCATATCAATACACTCCTTCTTATGTACACTTAATGAGTCCAACTGGGAACTCACCAATCCTATAAGACCTCTAGCTCTCCTAATGATTTTATCTTTATCTCTCTCAAGAGCTGAAACTTGAGCTTCCAAAACCAAAATCTGACCATCTATAGATGTATTCAAAGCAATTGAACCATCAAACGAATTGACTATAACTACAATCTTCTCCTGAGTATCCTTAATCCTTTTATCTAAATCAGCTGTAAGTAAACCTGTGTTACAAAGTACTCTATAAATATTAGTACACTACCTCAAAGCATTATCAATCAACTTTAGCTTATCATTAATCTCCTTCTTCTCTGACTCAATCATCTGATCAAATGTTGCTCTCTTAGCCTATGCAAATCTCTCCAATGCCTACCAGTTTGATATTTGTTGTAAAGATTGAAAGTCCTTAGAAATGTGCTATGTGATTACTTTAAGGTTTTTGAATGGGCTTGCTCCTTTGTCAAATTTGCACTCTAGGACAAGTCTATGCAAAATAGGGATAGACTGATCAATAACTTCTTTGTCCATAGATCCTTCCTTCATCATTTTCTATGCAACCATCATCATGAGCTCAGTATAACTCATCTCAGTTAAGCTCTTATGTTCTACATGTGAGGTGTCAATTGACAACAATGATGTGCTCACTACTAGTTCCCTATTGGATTCCTCTCCCTTCTCCTCTGATGGTTTAATAAGTTTTATATATTCCTCTCTTGCATTGTTGGCTTCGCCACTTGGTGCAGTATTAGTAACTTTTGGTTCCTCCTTATGAACTGTGACCTCAACATGTACATTCTCATCCGGAGGACCATTGTCCTCAACATTTGTAACCTATACATTTTCTGAATCTACCAGTATCTCAATATTTGCCAGTATTACCTCTGTGTCCTATACATTAGATTCTACTGGGGGCTCTATATCCAATATCTTAATGTTTTTCAAAATTGTAGATGAGATACTCCTTATACCTTCACCTTTCCGTTCAACCGGGATTTCTGTAGTGTCTGTCGTAACTTTTGGTGAAGTATAGAAACCAAGGTTTGTAGCCAAGAACTGAACCCATGCCTTGTGTGTCTAAATGACTATCTCATTAACCTTACCTAGCATAAGACTAACTATTATGTGCTTGTTGTGAAAGATTTTCTTGTCTGCAACCTCAAGTGTCCTATCCAACTCCTCTAGAGTAATGGATGCACAAGTATCCAATAGCTCTTGAATATTTATAGGCATGTCCTCTTCCATAGCTGATAATCTTCTAGCATCTAAAATGTCATATAACTGTATCGGTATTTGATTTTCAATTTCTAACAAAGCTTTCTTATATATATCCAAATACAATAAAACTCTTTCCTCAACTTCTCTCTGTTCATCATTATCCAAATGGTCATAATAAAATTGTACATTTTTCAGCATGCCATCCTTAGTGATTTCATCAACCAATTCTGCACAAGTCTTGGATGGAATAATAGTTACATTACCAGTGACAAGTGTCAGATCAATGTCATCCATCTTATTTCTTCTTCCAGTATTGAATGGAGCAGAAGGTGTTTCCTTTAGTGCTCTCTTCTATGTTGTTACCTTGATTGTAACCTTCGTAACCAGTTGCTTCCTAGCTTCCTCCTTAGATTTTTCTCTTTTCTTCCTTAGTACCTATGTGTGTGAAAAAGTGGAATAAGTCTATAAGATGCAATACACAACACTTCAATGAAGTCATTACATGTATGGTTAGGTAGATATAAGCATGAATAATGAAACCATAACAAATCGACCAATTTCCTTCTAAAAGATGCGAGTATAGACTTGCTCTTAGATTTGTATAAGCAATACCAGCTACTAGACTACACTAAGATGAAGGATTTAATCTATATGAGCATGATATTAAGTTAAATGGATGCAAGATTATGCTAGATGGATGAATAGTAAGCTATATGAATTCAAGCAATCATAAAATATGCAAAAATAAATTAAACTAAGATGCAATAATCTCAAAAAGCAAGCGCAATATCTTCAATGACTCTAGATCAAAAACTGTATAATAACAATAAATCTCCAGGGTGTTTTGAATGAGAGATGAAGGCTGAATTTATAGAGAATCATAAGAGAGATCAAGAAAAAGCATAATTTAGGATAATTGAAATAATTGAGAAATTAGATTCAGTTAACCTTGAGATAGATTCCAATTATAGTTTAATTGAAATGCATTCAAATTATAAGTTTGAGTTTGCATTGGAGATAAAATTCAATTAATTCCATGCACTTGAGATGAAAATAGGTAACTCCATGTGATTTCTTTGATTTATTCAAGAAAAGAGTCTTTTCAATGCAATTGAACTTCTTTTCTCAAAAGCTTTGAGTTCCAATTTTAGAGAATGATTAATAATTCATTTAATTGTTTTTCTGATTTCAAGTTCTCAATTTAGAAGAAAGAAATAATATCTCAAGTTTGATTTCTCTCTCAATTCAATTCTTTTATTTTATTTTCAATTTAACTCTTGCTTTGTGATTAATTCCTCTTTTGTGATAAATTAATTCCTTTTTTTATGATTAAATGGCAAATTTCTTAATTAATTAAATATGCTAAGATATTTAATAAATTAAATAGGATAATTGATCAAAATGATTTTCTTGGAATGATTTAATTAATATAGAACAATTCACTTGCCATGTGACATTTGATGATTGAAGAATTAATCAATTGTGTGCTCAAAGTTGATTTAATTGCCTTTGGTTAGGACCTTGGTGATGTTGTCGAGATCAGGGGTCCATGGTTTAGGTGACCATTTTTAGGGTATTACAATACCCTCTTGAATGCTAATGGTGTGTTATCCTCAGATCCAGAGTCTGATGCAATAAGCTCAATAAAAACTTCAAGCTCTTTCCTCTTCCTTCCTTTTTGTGGAACATCATCAATTAATGCTTTGATGTCCTAAGATACTTGTTCCACAAATTTGCTTGCCTTGCCCTGTTGTTTCTCCCTCTTCTTCCAGTTTAACTCAGTTTCAAGCTCTTTCTTTTTCTATTTTGCAGTACCAAAGGATTTCCTAGCTTCATCAATAGGTGCATCAATTAACAACATTGCATAAGCATCTAGAATTTGTGCATCAACTTCATAACCCATCTCTTCAATCCATATCTTCTGGGGCTTGATAGCTTCCATCAAAGTTTCAGAATTTTTAACCATGAAACTTATATCAGTTGAGTATTTCTCAACAATGTTCTTTGGAACCCTCTCTCTAGATTTCATAGCCTTCTGGAATGCCTTGAAGTAACACCATACCTTATCATCTTGCTGACTACTCAATGTAGCAATAGATTGTTTCAATTGTCTTCCTACTTGGATATCAAATGCCCATTGTCTCTTCCCAAAACTGGGAGTTTCATTAATGAAAAATAGCATCAAACAGACAATAAGGTTCCTATACCAGAATTTTCCCTTATTCTCTCCTTTGATCTTCCCTAGGTTAATTAACAATTCATCTAACATCCATCCATAGAGATCTAACTTCTCATTTTCCCTCATCATCTTATGTGTTGCATAAATGCAGGAGCTAGAAATAGAGTTCAAATGGTTTGATTGAGTTACCTTGTATCTAATAACCATGCTTTTGAATCTGATGTCTTTGTCTATGATGGTGCTAACCCTCATCGATCATTGATCTGATGTTGCGTCGGTGAGCTTGTTAACCTGATCATTAGAAATCTTCTTCTCCGGACGCTGACCATTCTGTGACAAACTAGTGATGGCCCTAATCACCTCCTTCAAAATCTTATAAGGTCTATCTAGCCAGATGAATTCTCCATGCACTTTTCTCAAAACATATCTGACAATCTCATCCTTAAATTTAGGAATATCCAGCATGTCAGTAAACCCTAGATCCCCAATGTGCTTATACTCAGGCTTGATCTTTCCAGAATCTCCCATCAACTTGCTCATATACATGCTCTTAATATCATTGGTTCCCAAATCCTCAATGTGGAATTGAATGTAAGCTCTGACATCTTCAACATATACAACTCCTTCTGGGACACAGGAAAAAGCGCCAACCAAATCATCCAGGGTGGCAATATGTGGGCATCGTTTGAAAATCAGCCTAGGATGATCCTTTACATCAATAATAGTAGGATTTGAAATAAAAGTAGGTGCAAAGGATGATCTCGCTTCCATGATGAAAGATAATTACTGATAAGTACTTGAGAAATTGTTGTCGGTGAAACCCTAAAGAACTCTTCTGATTGCTGGTGAAATCGCTCAAGAAGATATAGATCACACTGAATTGCCTTAGACTCACTCTAAATCACTTTGAATGCAAAGTGATCAGAATTGAAGTGGATTCAACATTTTATCCTCCAAGAAACCCTAATCCATCATTGATATGAATGACTTCCAATGAAAGATATCAGATCTCGATCGAACATCTCCATGCCAAATAAGCATTTCCAAAGTCTAGAACATCTTCCAGAACCTCTTCCCAAGGCTTAAGTAGTATTATCATGAATTTTGCCTACCCCTAAGGCATCTACCTTAGTTACTGAATGAGCTTCCTACCAGTGCAAGAGCAAGCTCCTCTATCGGTTGAGTAACCGAATAATTTCCATCTGTTGATTGTTCATCTAACTTCCTAACCCATCTCTTGGTATGATCTTGGTAGATTTCACTGACCTTCTCTTTCCCTTTATCATTTTATCCATCATTGTTAACTGGTGGATTTCTTCTTCTACATAACTTATCTATGTGTCCAACCTTGTTGCATGCATAACATGTAACATTGTTCTTTTGAATTGCTTTGCTAAAACCGGTATGATTGCTTGACCTTTACTGATTAGAAAATATGTCCAAATTTTCCACATGCATAACATTTAACATTTATTCTACAATCTTATGTCTTATGACCATACTTATTTCATTTAGAACATTGACTGAGAGCATAATTATAGTTCTTATTTTCTCTATTTCTACATTGCCTAGCCATGTGACCAAATTTATTACAAACAAAGCATCTACCACCAAATTTGTAAGCATTAAGCTACCTTATCAATGCCTTCTAGTTTTGATCTTCATTTGTAGTACCGAAGCTCTAACGTTGTTCAAATCCAAGTCCATTGGAATCTCCATTCTATCTTTGTCTTTTCAATAATTCATCAAGTTGTGCTGAACTAACCTTGAATTTGTCTTTGTACTCACTTGCAATAGTCAAATCATCTCTCGGAATTATAATTTGTCTCTCAAGTTATTGTTCATTACTCTAGGATTGCATTAAATTGGTTCTCAACATATCATCTTCATGAACCAACCAGGTGCATTCTTCAAATTTGTCTTTCAGAGATATAGAAAGATTTTTTTCCTTCTTCTTCCGGTCCTCAATCTCCTTTGACATCCTCATAGTTAGGGCTTGCATTTCATTCCTCATGACCATGTTCTCCTGACTCAGCTTCTGACATCTCCCATTAAGGGCATCTTTCTCTTTATTATCCTAATTTTGTAGTAGTTCCTTCCTCCTAGCTTGAATAGATGACAACCTCTCTTGTAGGATAAGAATGAATTCCTGAGTAGAATTCAATTCATCTTGTAACTTTAAGTTCTTCATCCTTTCAGCATCATAATCTTCAAGTGCTACCTCAAGTTTCTTCTCCAAATACATATCCATGGATTCTAGATTTAGGATCTTCTTCAAGCTATTAAACTTCCTCCGAGGCACAAAGCTCTTATACGAATTGTTGAAATCCAAGAACACTAAGAGGGGGAGGGATCAGTGTTCTATCAGAATGATCAATTTTAACCTTATTAAAACATGCATTCACCAACTAGTAAACCAATACATATAAGATTGAAAGAAGAAAGGCAATCAATAAACCAATAACACAAATGAATAGCATAACATAGAGAATAATATGTGGAAAACCTCAAAGAGGAAAAACCATGGTGGGATTTGTGACCCACAATATCAATCCACTAGCCATATGAAGAGATATTACAAAATATAGGGGCCTGCACTTGCAGGAAGGCCAACATCCTAGAGCACACTTCTCATCACAAAAGAAGTCTCATTGACTACACAAAAATCCAAACTATAATCCAGAGAAATAAATGAACTACAAAGATAGCATCTCCTATGCCTCAATACAATTCCAATTAAAGCTATGTATGTTTCAGTTTTGAACCCTAAACCATTACCAGAATAACCTCTTACAAAATCAGCATTCCTATCATTACAAATATCACTCGCATATCTCTCTCTCACTCACATTACATTCCATCATATTACATATTACAAAATGTTCTAATCAACTGACCTATATACCCTTACAATCCTTCATGCCTTATGTCGGCTTACATAGATAATTAATAAATGAATATACATGTCAGCTCAATTACATATATACATGAATATCAAAATCAATTGTTGATTGCCAGATCTCCCAAAATGATGATGACCATGAATACATGTATTCTGTTGAATTCATGTCGATCTACAATGCCAGTAACCAAAGGATTCCTCCTACCGGTGAAGATACCTGCTAGTGTCGGTTTCGGTGTCGACAAAGTGTCTATCAGTAAACAACCAAACCAAAATATGAAATTTGGAACATGTTACCATCAATGACAACATATTGAAACCAATCAAATAAGTGTCAATTGCCAACACCCAATACTCTGGCCAAAGCTCCTAAACTAAAATTTATAGTTGGGACTAAGAAAGGAAAAGGTCAAGGGGAACCCTCAAGCTCGAATGCTCATGAGACACAAGGGTTAGAAATTCCAAATGAGCAAGAGGAGGATGAACATCCTAATAAAGAATCAATTTATGTTGATCAATTGGAAGAGGAACAAGAAGGTGATCAAGAACAAGATGAATTTGGTGAGAAAGAGTTACCACAAGTTGATAGGTCCTTACCCTAGATATCTCTATCCTCACTTACATCTATCCGTACTTCTAATTTTTATCCTCCAATGGTTACTTGTGTTTCTCCTTCAAATTTTACTCATGTATCCTCCACTAGTGCTAGTGAGTCTTCTTTAGACACACCCCATGATAATATCGAGAATGTTTAATCAATATTTACCACATTATCTAAAGTGTCTGCAACCATGATGGATGATTTTGATAAATTCATGAATGAAGCAGTCCCTAGATCCAATGAATCATCCCTTGAGAATCCTCCCCATGTCATTACCATGACCTCTCCTCTTGTAACCACCATCGTTCAAGGTTCTATCTAGCCCTCTTAGGAGGTGGTAATAGGTCAAGATGATGATTCGGTTTTACCACCTTGGTTGATGTCAAATGCACCTAAGAGAAAAAAACAAGTTGTCTCTCCTGAAGATTTTGATTCCAGTCAACTTGTTCCTGTCAAACTCAAGACCATCAAGAAAGCCAAAACTTTGTTAAAGGTTAAAGTTGACAAGAATAAGAACAAGTATGATGAGATTGCTATTCCTCCCCCAGATGCAATTATTGGACAAGTCTAGAACTCAGACTATGTTATTCAAAGGATTGATCTAGGGAAGAAAACTCATGATTTTGTAGTGCAGGACACTCAGTCTGTCTTGGAGGATTTAGTTTCTAGGTGTGATGAGGACAAAGTTAAGAAAGATCAGCTTAAGGCATGAATTGAGCAACTCACCTCAATTCTTATCAAAGTGACCAAGTCTTCAAAAGTTGTTGAGCTAGTAGCTTCATCTTTGGATGAACAAGTTGTCAAGAGAGGTGAGTAGGCCACATCAAGGAGAAAAGTTGTAGGAGAATGGATTGATTGAATGCTAATTCAAGGTACATGGCTCCTAAGTTCAGCTTGCACCATTGTCAACAACCTTGATGTTGCAAGGAAAAAGGTGGATAATACTATAGGAATTTTCTCCCAAGAGCTTGAAACACAAGAAAAGGATTCTGAAGCCTGGTTGAAATTTGAAGACTATGATCTAGATGATCTCATTCAAAATGGTGTGATCCCTTTATGATGCATGTACATTGAGCAATGAGAATAATTAGAGCACCGGATGAATATCCTAGAGTGCTTAGTCAAAGATATGAGGAAGGATAAAAAAGAATGTGCAGATAAGAAGGAAGAGATTGTTCTAAAGATCTATGAGATTCCATGTGCATTTCTTGATGAAAATGAGAAGAAGGTACTTGAAGCAGATGTAATCATCATGGAATTTAGCTTGCTTGTGACTACTGAGGTTGACAACAAGTATTTCTCTTTATCCTCAATTGATAAATTGGCTGATCTCTAGTTTGTTTTAGATTTTCTGGATACTATTTTGAGAAAGCACAAGAAGTGTTGCACTGACTTGGAAGATTCCATCACCAGGGTCAAGGTTATCACTAGCAATACACAGAGACCTGATGGAATTCGAATGAAGAAATCTTTTTAGAAGTTTGAGGAGTTCTAGAAGCGGAATTTAGCTTAAGGAAAAATGACACTCATTTTCATGTCTTTCCAATGGCTTTTCATTTTATCCATTGACACTTCAAGTGTCTTTTTATAATTACACTTGTGCACCTGTTGATTGCACAAGTCCTAAGTCAATTTGAACTCTTCTTTTGACTTAGTATTAGAATTAGTTATAATTTCATATTTTTTTGTTGCACCCCTCTTCTATAGATATGAGGGTTATTATTGTAAAAAGGATCTTTTTTCCATCTATTTTATGCAACAAAACTCTACCCAAGTGAAAAGCAAATTGATACTTTATGTTATTTTTGTTAATTTTTAATTTAATCAAGAAGTAGATAAGCTTGGCATTCAAACTTTGTTTTGAGTTCAATATTTTATGTGACATGGATGTTCTTATGTTAATGGTACCATGTGTTCTTGAATGATTAAATTTTGTTATAGTCATTGGTGTTGAATATTGAATAACTTTTGAGTCTTTACAAGTAGTCTTTGAATTACTTTGGAAAATCAGAAATTCAGAATTAGTTGAGATAAGATTACTTTAAGTCTTTGAGCTTTTATAAGTTATCTATTAAGTTTAATTTAAAGTATAAGAAGTAAAGTCTTTGTGCTATATGGACGATCTAGCTAGAGTATAATATATTTCAATATATTTATTAGTCTTTGAGCTAACAATATATTTCGGGTTACAATGGTTGATAGGAGTTTTAGTACATAGAAAGAATCTTTGAGTTCCTAAGTGTGCAAATTCTCATCCTTAGATCATTTGTAGAAAACCAAAGTAACGAAAGACTTTGTTCTTTCATGGGCACTTTACTTTCCAAAGTTAGTTAGTATAATATTACTGCAAGTTTTCAACTTATTTAAGTTGAAGAAAAATCCATTCTTTCAAGAGAATTAGATAAAACTGGTTCTGAAAGAAGAGAACTAAGTTATTATTGTATCTTGGATTAGTGTAAAGTTAGCAGGTAGGAAAAATAGAAAATAGTTGTAGTAGAAAGGGGGAGCCTTCCCTTATTATTAGGAGGGAGCATATCTTACCTTCTAAAAGATATTATCCCGAGTGTTGTCGTGAAACACTCATTTTGTAATCCTTTACCAATTTACAAAATTTTCACCCAACAATAATCAATGAGGGTGATAATACTTTTTATTTAGCATGATATTAATTATGATAATGATTAAATATTGAGCATCTCTTATTGAGGAGAAGACAAGTATAAATATGGTGATAATAATTTACACAATACATTTAGTAATCTTATTCATAATTTACACAATACATTTAGTAATATTATTTCATTTTCTACATCTACATTGCCCAAGTAGTATGCACCATATAGAAGTAAGGTTGTCGCACTAGTATAGATTAAGAAAGGGGAGTTTGTTTTTAATAGGGTTTTGTAGGCAAACAATGTGTCAATCTATGGACAAATTCAACATCCTTTACATATTTTTAATAACTAAGATAACATAACACATAGAAAGGATTTTAGTGGCTTTCTAGCTTGGCAATGAAACCTAGTTGATGGGTTCCTCCTACAACCATGACCAACCTTTAATTGTTGGTCATTGTTGCTGCTAGGATATGTTGTTGTTATCGATGTCAACATATTCATGTCATTTATTGCTCCGGTGATTGCAAATTGGTTATTGGGATCATGGTTTGGTGTATGGAGTATTTCTAGTATCATTACATCTTTATGTATTGGTTTCAGTGATCCGAGAAGCTTAATTGATCATATCATATGATCCAGTTTGCAGTTTGGTTTTTTAGATTAGTGCTTTCCAGAGTTCGGTATTTCCTTTGGTATATTCCAAAGTGATCAGATCTTGAGCTAATATTTTGGGAGATTATTTGGGATGTTCTTGTGTATCTTCATTTCAAATGGTTCATGATTTGGTGCTCTGCAGGTTATCTTTCTTTGTGATAGTTGTTGTTGTTTGAGTACTCTTGACGTTCAAATGTTGATCGATGAAGATTTGATAAGTGGTGTTGGTGTAGTTGTTAATGATTATTCTAACGTGCTTGTTGGTGTTTCCTAATTATGTCCTATTTGTTTTGATGATCCACATTAATTGTTGTGCGAGTTTTTTGTGATTTTCATGATCCAGTGATATTCTTCGTGCTATGCGGTATTCTTGGTGGTGTAGCGTGTTGCGGTTGATATTGGTGTGATTTCTAGTGGTGTTGTGTGTTTGGATATTTTATTTAGGTCTGTATTATATCATGAATATCATTATATTGGTTTGGTAGTCGATCTTTGTATCGTGTGATGTAATTTTGTAATTGTAAGTTGAGGGTTTGATTGACCTTGTAGTCAAGGTTGATGAATTGTATATATGGGTGATAAAGTCATGTAATTTGGATATGGATGTGGTGTCTTCATTATCAAAGAGTGGTATATGTGGTGCTTGAGAGAATTTATCCTTCAATATGTTGTATTGAGCTAGGCAGACATATGTGCTTAACCAGAACTGTCATCAGGCATTAGTAGATGCTATTTTTATAGTTCATTCTTTTTGGATTGCAGTCTGAATCTTGTTGTAAGTCAGTGAGACTTCCCTGAGGGTTGTAGCCTTCTGGGTTATTATATCTTTAATCTATGAGCTCTAGGTAGTGAGTCAAATACATGTGCATTCCCCATTGTAATATTTACACATACTACTGCAGAGTATCATATTATTGTGGGTAGGTTCCTGCCGTGGTTTTTCCCTTAACCGGGTTTTCCATGTCAAAATCTTGGTGTTGTGTGTTGTGTCATCAATTTTCTTATCTTTGTTATTTTTGTAGTTAATAAATTTTGTATTTGTGGTTAAGTTTGATAATCCAGTGAAAGCTGATTCACCCCCCCCCCCTCTCAGTTTTCCTTCATTATTGTTGCCAACAATTGGTATCAGAGCTAGATAATCTAGAAGAAGCTTAACCGCTTGACGCGATCTGAGATGGCAATTGGAAGTGGAAGTGTTATATTTAAGAAGGAGAGTCTAAGATTTGATGGAAGTAACTATGTTATATGGAAGAGCTGGATGGAGGTACACTTGAGATGTCTTGGAGAGGATTATTGGAAGATTACAAAGAATGCCTATTCTATTCCTCTAAATGGACAGATTACTACTGATGAGATCAAGTAAGTTGAACATAACATTAGAGCTGAGGAAGCATTGTTGAGTTCCCTAACTAATTCTGAGATGACTAATGTAATGGGACTTTATATTGCACATGAGATCTGGGAGAAGCTTGAAACCTTGTATGAAGGAGATAAACAAGTCAAAGTTGCTAAGTTGCAGAGTTTGAAAGGGAAGTATGAGATGTTGAGAATGGGAGAAGATGAGAGCCTAAACTCCTTTATGGCTAAGGTGAATGAACTTGTCCTAGGTATCAGATGAGCCAGTGGAACCCTTGAAGAAGATGAAATTTTTGCTAAGGTGTTGAGATCATTTCCTCCTACCTACAAACATAAGGTAGGTTTTATTGATGAGATCCAGAGTGTGACTACTATGACAAGAGATATTCTAGTTGGAAAGATTGTTGCATGTGAACTAAGAGATTTTGGTGAATCACATGGAAAATCTAAGACAACATTTAGAGCATCTATATCCGGAAAGGAGAAGTATGATCTTGAAGAATGTAGAATATCCAGATATGAAAGAGAGAAGAGAGATGGAAGAGCAAGAAAGACAATTGGAGGAACTTGAAGCATTGATTTCCTGAAGATTACCTAAAGGAGCCGATAAGTATGATGGAAAATTGCTTCTAGATGCCCGGAGAGAATGTCTAAATATGATGAGCATTATAAATTTGATAACCATGATAGGAATGATAGATTTGAGAAGCATGAGAAGTATGATAAGCCTTACAAGCCTAACTGGAAGTATAAGCATCAGAACAACTGTTACTATGTTGCTGATGAAGGTGTTATAGATGAAGAATTAGAAGGAGATGAAGTTGTGTTTATTTCTATCAAAGAAGATGGACCAGTACCTATTGATTCCACAAGCTACACTATTGAGGAGAAATCTTTATCTACTAGAGTTGAAGAGAAAGATGAATGGGTGATTGATAGTGCTTGTTCACATCATATGACCAGTGATAAAAGAAAATTTATGAATATGGAAAGGTATGAAGGTGGAATAGTAAGATTTGGAGATGGTAAAGCCTATGTGATTCATGGTAGAGGTTCTATTTCTTTTGATGGTAAGCATAACACCGATGATGTCTTGTATGTTGAAGGTTTGAAGAATAATATTTTAAGTATTGGACAGATGGTGGACAAAGGCTATTATTTGTAATTCAAGAATGGAAAATGCAGAATCCTAAATGCCTCTAGTATAGAGATTGCATCAGGAACTAAGACTGAAGGTAATATATTTTATTTGAATTCTAGTGAGAAAAGTTGTTTGATTGCTCAGATTGATGAAAGTTGGTTGTGGCATAGGAGTGTATCATATTAATTTTGACTCAATTATTAAGATCAGTTCTATACAAGCTGTTAGAGATTTGCCTAAAATTATTAAGCTTGCTAATCTAGTATGTAAGGAATGTCAAATGGGAAAGCAAACAAGAATTTATTTCAAGAGTAGGTAGTATACGTCTGACGGATTGCTAAATCTTGTGCATACTGACCTATGTGGACTAACAAATATTAGAAGTGTGCAGGGTGACAAATATTTTATGTTACTGATTGATGACTATTACAGAATGATGTGGGTTGTCTTTTTGAAGGAGAAATCAGAAGCATTATATTTTGACTCATTTTGTAAGAAGCATGGAACTAGAAGACAATTATCTGCTCCTAAAACCCCACAGCAGAATGGAGTTGTTGAAATGAAGAACAAGACTATTTTGGATATTGCAAGGACTATGTTGATTGAAGGGAATGTTCCAAAGATCTATTGGAGAGAAGTTGTTAGCACTATTGTTTACACATTCAATTGGGTGCATATAAAAGGTGATACCAGAAAGACTCCTTATGAGCTATGGTTTGGTCATGTTCCTACTGTGAGATATTTCAGGATTTTTGGAAGCAAGTGTTATATCAAGAGAGATGACGATATAGGAAAGTTTGATGCAAGGAGTGATGAAGGAATTTTCTTGGGATATTCAACAAAGAGCAAAGCCTACCAGTGCTACAACAAGATATTGAGAAAGATAGTGGAACATGCAAATGTGAAAGTTGATGAGAACTATGGAAAAGAAATCAGAGCATGCAAATATGATGATCAGGATGTCGATTTAACACTAAATCAGATTGAAGAATTGAAGCCAATTAATTTGGTAGAGACAACTAATTTGAATGTTGTTGTTGCTGGTGAAGAGGTGCAAGAACCTAAAATTTTGAATAATCATAAGACCCCGAGGTATGTAAGATTGAATCACTCTGAAAAATTAGATCATTGGTGATAAAAGTAAAGGCATGATGACTAGAAGAAGGTTGGTTGTTGAAGAGGTATGTTTGATTTCTAAAATTGAACCTAAAGATGTTGTTGAAGATTGCAAATATGAAAATTGGATGAAAGCTATGGAAGAAGAATTGAATCACATTGAAAAGAATAACACATGGGAACTTGTGCCTAGACCTAAAAACAAGAATGTGATTGGTACTAAATGGGTATTCAGGAAAAAATTGAATGAAGTGGTTGAAGTTGTCAGAAATAAAGCAAGATGGGTATGCAAAGGATATTCACTAAAAGAAGGAATTGATTATGAGGATACTTTTGCTCTGATAGCTAGACTTGAAGTTGTTAGACTATTGCTTGCATATTTTGCATATAAGGATTTCAAGGTATATCAAATGGATATCAAGTCATCTTTTCTAAATGGTGATCTTGAGGAAGAATTCTACATTGAGCAATCTAATGGATTTTTATTATCAGATGATGGAGACATGGTATGTAAATTGAAGAAATTTCTTTATGGATTGAAACAAGCCCCTAGAGCCTGGTATGCTAGACTGGATAAGTACTTGCTGAAATTAGGATTTAATAAAGGTACTGCTGATAGTAAACTATATTTCAAGATTGAGAACCATAACATTTTAATTGTTGAAGTTTTTGTTGATGATATTATCTTTGGAGGAGATGATAATTTGAGCATGAAGTTTGTCGGTGATATGCAGAAAGAATTTGAGATGTCTATTATAAGAGAGATGAAATTTTTCTTAGGATTGCAGATTTAACAGACTAGAAAAGGTATTTTTATATCTCAAACTCAATATGTGAAGGATTGTTGAATAAGTTAGGGTTAGAAGATTCTAAATCAGTTGGAACTCCTATGGTGGCTAGCTACAAATTGTCTAAAAATGATGAATCTCTGAAAGCTAATTATACCTTGTACAAATCTATGGTTGGTGAACTGTTATACCTAACGCATACTAGACTAGACATTATGCATGTTATGTGCATGGCTGCTAGATATCAATCTGATCCGAAAGATAGTCATGTCACTGTTGTAAAGAGGATATTCAAATACTTGAAAGGAACAGTGGATTATGGTTTGTGGTATCCGAGGAATGATGATTTCATGCTATGCACTTACATTGATTTTGATTGGGTTGGTGATGTTGATGACCGAAAGAGTACATCTGATGGTGCATTCTTTTTGGGTAAGAAATTGGTTTCATGGGCTAGTAAGAAATAGGATTCAGTTTCCATATCTACTATTGAAGTTGAGTATATTACTGCTACTAGTAACTGCACTCAAGTAGTTTGGATGAAGCAAATGTTGAAGGATATCAAAGTTATCTATGATGAGCCTATTGTTATATACTGTGATAATTCCAATGTTATAAATATGTCAAAGAACTCGATGCAACATTCAAAGACTATACATATGTCAATCAAGTATCATTTCTTGAGAGAAAAAGTCAATGAAGAGGAAGTGAAGCTAGAATATGTGTCTATAAAGGAACAAATTGCTGATATTTTTACTAAGCCCTTGCCTACATATACATTTTTCTATTTGAGAGACAAGTTAGGGGTATCTACCCCTCCTAATGGGAACTAGATGCATTGAGTTGCATCAATATGATGGACTTCATAGTCTTATCTTCTTGTCCGGATTGATGAGTTTATTCTTCTCCTCTGGTGGAGTAGCTTGTTTGTGGCTGGATTGGCTATATGTTTAAGCAGGAGAGAATCATGATTTATTTGTCAAAAGGGGGAGAGTTTGGTTGTTTGTTTTGAGAATCTTTGGCATTGTTGTCAAAGGGAGAGAGAAGCATGTGAAAAATTGTTTTATTTTCTTAATCTTAGGGGGAGTTTGTTGGAGATGTTTTCTTTCTTTGCATTGATTGTTTTCCACATTCATATGTTGCCATCAATTCTGAAGGGGGAGATTGTTAGTCATTGATGCTGCTAGGATATGTTGTTGTCATTGATGTCAATATATTCATGTGATTTATTGCTCTGGTGATTGCAGATTGGTTATTGGGATCATGGTTTGGTGTATGGAGTATTTCTAGTATCATTACATCTTTATGTATTGGTTTCAGTGGTCCTGGAAGCTTAATTGATCATATCATATGATTCGGTTTGCAGTTTGGTTTTTTTTATCAGTGCTTTGTAGAGTTCAATATTTCCTCTGATATATTCTGGCATGATCAGATCTTGGGATAAGATTTTGGGAGATTATTTGGGATGTTCTTGTGTATCTTCATTTAAGATGGTTCATGATTTAGTGCTCTTTAGGTTATCTTTCTTCGTGACAGTTGTTGTTGATTGAGTATTCTTGAGGTTCAGATGTTGATCGATGAAGATTTGATAAGTGGTATTGGTGTAGATATTAATGATGATTCTAATGTGCTTTTTGGTGTTTCCTAATTATGTCCAATTTTTTTTATGATCTACATTGATCATTGTGTGAGTTTTTGGTGATTTTCACCATCCAGTGATATTCTTCATGTTATGCATATTCTTGGTGGTGTAGCGTGTTGTAGTTGATCTTGGCATGATTTTTGGTGGTTTTGCATATTTGGAGATTTGATTTAGGTTCATGTTATATCATGTATATCATTATATTGTTCTAGTAGTCAATCTTTGTATCATGTGATGTAATTTTGTAATTGTAAGTTGAGGGTTTGGCCGACCTTGTAGTCAAGGTTGATGAATTGTATATATGGGTGATAAAGTCATGTAATTTGGATATGGATGTGGTGTCTGCATTATTAGAGAATGGTATATGTGGTTCTTGAGTGAATTTATCCTTTGGTGAGGTGTATTGAGCTAGGTAGACATACATTCTTAACTGAAACTGACATCAGGCATTAGCAGATGCTATTTTTGTAGTTCATTCTTTCCAGATTGTAGTCTAAATATTGTTGTAAGTCAATGAGACTTCCCTAAAGGTTGTAGCCTTCCGGGTTATTGTATGTTTGAGTAGTGAGATCTAGGTAGTGAGCCTGAATGCGGGTGCATTCCCCATTGTAATATTTACACATACTACTGCAGAGTATCATCTTATTGTGGGTAGGTTCCCACCATGGTTTTTCCCTTAGCTGGGTTTTCCACGTCAAAATCTTGGTGTTGTGTGTTGTGTCATCAAATTAAGTATGTTTGTTATTGTTGCAATTAATCAATTTTGTATTTGTGGTTAAGTTTGATAATCTAGTGAAAACTGATTCACCCCTCCCCTCCCTCTCAGTTTTCCTTCATTGTTGTTGCCAACACTAATCACCTTCCCAATCTTTCTACAACATAGGTAACCTTGTTTACTGTCTTTCTCCTTATTTCAATGCAAAGTAAGACCAGACACATTTTAACATGGAGGTTGTGGGTGTTGGCTTTTCCTTGCATGCAAAATTTTACTCTCAACCTATAATTTTTCTTCCTAAAGGGTTGTCATGCCCTCTTAATAACATTGATACCCCCTTCTTTGCTAGCATTATTCTCCTTTGATTTGGACTATCTCATAGCTATAGAAGGGATAATAATTCCTCTATTAATGTTTCATTTTTATGGTCAATCTTTCAAAAAAAGTCACTATGCTTATTCCCCTTTCATTTTTTTTGTTCAATCTTTCAAAAAAGTCACTATGCTTATTCCCCTTTCAATCTTTCAAAAAAGTCACTATGCTTATTCCCCTTTCATTTTTTTATTTTATTTCACTCTTTCACTTTTTTTTGTTTTATTTAATGATTTCCATTATGAATAGTTATATATAAATATAAATGTTTGTAAAATTACAAAGGCAAATGAGTTCAATAATATTTTATATTATTTTTACATCCTAGTAATACATTAGAATAAGAAGTTGATCCTTACAGTGGGGTTTTGATATATAGTTGGTGAAACTAAATAATGCACTAACCTACTATTGAAAACTCTTATAGAACATCATAAGAAAGGTAAGGAGTTTACTTGACTATCATTCTAGAGTGAGGTGACTAGCTAAGTATTAAGGACAAAATGAGCATCTAATAATGAATTCACAATTAAGGAATTCATATAATGCGACTAGATCTCATGGTTATTGATGAGAGCCTTTCACAACCCTTTTTATGCCATATTTTAGCCTATTTTATATGCCCTTATACCCATTTTCATGTTCCATTTCTATATTATATCATACCATTTTATCATCTTTATGTTGCATATGATTCAATATATATAAGTGGTAATTAATATAATTTTGGGATAAAATATGAAAATTAATTATTGAATTGTCTTTACTAATAAGCATTTTTATTTTTTATTTTTAGAAAATAAATCCTACAACATGCTGATTTAAGGAAAATGATGACCTTATTTTGATAGCCAACTCAACACCATCTTGCAATATGGATCAAATTGAGAAGAGTTTATGATGGAAATGCAATTGTTAGTTGTGTGAAGGAGAAATAAAAATCTACCTATTTTCTATTTACATTTGATATCATAACAAGGTTGTTTTTCATATGTGGCTAGCAGTCAAGGTTCTATACAAACCATTAAATTATAGTTTGTTGTCTATAGGCCAAAACAAACAACATATTCATGTATGCAGTTTTAATAGATTATGTATATATAAGAAGTGTGAGGCAAAATTTTGTATAAGGGGGACTCGCCATTACTTTTGATAAATAAAATAGCATTCACATGACTGAACCAGGGTAGCCAATACTCTTGTTTCATCACTGGACAAACTAAGGTGGCAGGGCCCACTTCTTGGGACATTTAATGATTTCTAGTTTTTACAGTAATGTGTGTTTCATTTTTCATAGCATAGTGTTTCATTTTGAATTAGTGATTTAAGTGTGATTATTGTTGTGTTATTGTTGTTGCAATCTGATTAAGCATTGTTTGTTGTTGAATAAAATTGTTAACTTATTTATTGATATTTTGTTGGGTTATGGTTCAGTGATTAAAATAATTTAAACAACAAGCTTGCAATCTAGAATTTATACAAGGAATTAAGTTATTGCTATTGTTGTGGGCTATTATAGTTCTTGTCACAGTTCCTGTCACAATTCCTATCAAGAAGACATAATAAGAAAGTGAAATTGGATTTTAGTTTTTAATTTCTTTTCATCCCCACTCACCTCACTACCTACACCCCTTGTGCATATAGCCAAGACACCTTTCACAAGTTTACGCCCCTAGATTTCCACGTAGACCAAGCTGAATCTAGTTATTGATCCCTCTTATCATTTCCCCAATTTTGGCCAATCAATTACAAAAGCAGGGTTAACTGATTTCAAGACCATTCCCAAGATAAATTGCTAGGTCTACATTTTTGTACCCTTGCCACCTATAAAATCATTCCAATTTTTATACATAGATCAGCACAAGATTATTAGCTCCCAATTAGTCCAAAATTTATCATACATTTCTAGACACATCAATGTCATAAATCAATACGAAACTAGTTAATTCACAACTTTTAATTAACAATTCAAGTGCTAAGTCTTAAGTATTAATCGATAAATCTGTACAACATTCAAAATATCAAGCACAATAATAGTTTAAAGGTTTCCACCTTAATCCAAATTACATCAAAATATTAGACATTTAACACAAAAAGAAAGTATAAATTTGCAAGGATGTGATAAAGAAATTCTTAACAACTCTTCCATTATTTTTTAAAAAGGTGAAAAATGTAAATAAAATAAAATAGTTAAATATCATCTAATTTCATTTCACATTTTTCCCAAAATCTCTTTGTGGATGATACTTTGCTTTTTGGTTGTTCAACAATTCAGGAGGCTAAACATATTAAAAATATTCTAGATGTTTACTCTGTTGGGTCGGGCCTAGTTATTAACTCACAAAAGTCCAAGATCTTTATTTTTAACACCCCTGAGATTATTGTAGAGAGAATTGTGACTTTTTTAGGTTTCTCACTGGGATCTCTCCCTTCTTCCTATTTGGGTATTCCATTCTTTATGGGCCAGGATAAGTCCTCTTACTAGAACAATGTCATCACTAAACTTAAGAGTAGAATCTTTGTTTGGAAGGATAGATGCTTATCGTTATCTGGTAGAATTTTACTTGTTAAGACTTTTTTGGATGCTATTCTAAATTATTATATCTTTGTCCTACAAGCTCCTAAATCTGTGATTTCTCAAATTGAAAATATTATTAGATCCTTTTTATGGAAAGCTAATATGTCTGAAAGAAAAAGGATCCCTTTGGTTTCTTTGGATAAATTAGCTCTTAATAAGGATGTGGGTGGTGTTGGGTTGCATAACATTTCCATTAGGAATAAAGCCTTTGGTGGGAAACTTGTTTGGAACATGTATGCCAAACCTTCTGCACTATGGTGTCAGATCATGCAAGCAAAGTATTTAGATTCTGATAATCCAGCTAGGATTTTTACAATTTTCAAACCTTCGGTGGGGTCAGTAATTTGGAATTTTATGATCTCATCTAGGGGAGTGGTTTTAGATTATCTATCGTGGCAAGTTCATTATGGAGATGATGTTCTCTTTTGGAATGACTCCTGGAATATTTTTTAGGTGGATAATATAACACTTTAATAATTAAAATAACTTTAAATAGAAAAAATAGATAATAATAATATAGTTAATATATTAATATTACAAAATAAATATAAACATATTTATAATATATTGAAATTATATTATAATCATTAAAATTTATATTAAACTATTGACTATATACATACATACATGAACTAATGTTATATTATATTATAGTTATAATGACAAAATTATTATTACGCCGAAGGCATATTACACTCACATAATGGATGCATAAATATGTGTTAATAAAAACTAGAATAATTAAATTTGACGTGTTTGTGACATTTAATGCATGAAAAACAAAAAAGTATTTTATTTTTTTTCTCCTCTCAACTACCATTCACTCTGAGTTTAACTATTAATTAATTCTATCTATCTCTATCATACTAATAGTTAACTTTGTAATTATGTCAATTGATAAGATAATAATATAAATATATGATAATATTATAATAACCATTAGTCTTAATAGATTTTTTTTCTTTGGTGAAGAGTTTAATAGAAATTTAAAACTATAAAGATATAGTAATATCTTAATTATGTCGACAGGTGTATTATAGTCACAGACAAATGTAAGATTCTCTGTATATAAAAACGAAAGTCATTTAAGTTGATGTGCATTTGGTCGTCAACCAATTTGTCAATTACAAAAAGTATTATCTATATTATTTAAATTATTTTATTTAAATTCAAATTTTGCTTTAAAATAGGTTTTACAATATTACTAATCAAAACATAATATAAATTTCTAATAATAATTGAAAAAAAACTACTAATAATTTTTTTAAATAGAATATTTATTTAAAAAAATATAAATAAGATTTTATAATTTTAAAATGCAAATAATTTTTTATTTATTTTTTTGGCAAGGTGGCAATGCCACTTGATATATTGTATTAATAATATATAATTTTTACAATATATTTAAAACCTGGTTCAAACTGAGCTCCCAGAGAAAAGAACTAGCAAGAAAAACTTAGGTCATTGCTCATCAACATGACTATAGAAGAGAAGTAGTGAGCAATCCTCTAGTTGGAGCTAGTTACAAAATAGAGATCAACAAAGGAGCATGCAGGCTCATTTACAAATAGGAGCATGCAAGCTCATTTTACATAATAGGAGCATGCAAGCTTATTTACAAAATAAGGACATGAAAAAGAAATAACATAGGATGCCCAGTGAATGAAGAAGAGAGCTCCAAAAAGCAAGAGGACTAAACCAACATCGAAGGACAGATCCATCTTCATGGGATATCTTGAAGGCCTTGCAACAAAGAACTCCTACAACCAAAATTGACATGCCCCTACACCAAAAAACACCTGCAACAAAAATATATATATACTACAGAATGCAGAGAATTTACAAGAAACACAAGGGTCCAAAACATGACTGACAACAACAACATGAGATTTGTGGTCTACCATTATAGACAAATGCCAAAGGAGAAGAGGTGAATGCAGAAATGCTAGAGAAAAATGAAGCCCAAAATTTTTATGTCGTAAATGAAAAGAAAGAGGAGATATATCATAAAAACTCTGACAAACCAAAAGAAGCGGCGTACAGCGATAATCATGAAAATAATATCATGCCAAACTTTAAATGGCATATGAAGGACGGATTCCCAATGTGAAAATAAATATCTCTAGATTTTGCACCAGAAGAGAGTACCAAACACATGAACAACATCAATAACAACCAACTCATCATTAATGAATGCCAAGTGATGAACAAGTAAAGCAAAGTACATCAAATCAAAACCAAATGGAATTATGAAAAGGAATACCTCACCAAGAGAAGAGAATATTAACTCATATAAGCGAGCAATCATATAATAAGAAAGATTAAATACTCGACTCTCTACAGGCTATACTTAATAGGTTTGGGAAGCGCATCAAATCACACCCCAATAGAGAGGAATCAATAACAATTTTGTCACAACCCATATTAGCGAGGCAATCAGCCAATGCATTACCTTCATGATAAACATGTGAGATGATGAGGTGCTCAAACGTATCAAGAAGAGTCCATATTTGTTCAAGAATATATTGGAAATGCCAATTATCAGCTTTTCTTGCCTTGCAAGCATGAATGACAATAACCAAATCACCTTCAATATGAAGGTATTTGAAATTCAAATCCTTAGTCATAACAAGACCTTCTAAAAGAGCACAAGCCTCAGTCATATTATTTGTGCCAGAAGAAATTGGCATAGCTTTTAATGCTAATAAAGAACCCAAATGATCACGAAAAACTATCTCTAATCCTGAATCACTAGGATTTCCATGGGAGGATCCATCAAAATTCAATTTACAAAAAGGGGTATTAGGAGGATGCCATTTTATGGAATTTTTGTCTACAGGTGTTTTCTGAATCCTTGGAAAGGTGGGTGTTACAGGAATAATGATACTTTTCCAAGAAGAAATCATAAAATTGTCCAAGGAAGAGAACTCTGAATTCATATTAAAATATTTCTGAACATGAGCATTAACTTGCTCAATAATACTTCTTTCCGAAATCCCAAGATTAATAGATAAATCTGATGAGTCACATCTAAAAATGTGCTTGTTTCTTTCCCACCAAATGGCCCATATGACTGAAGAGGGAATTATAAACCACAAACAAGCAAATAGAGAAGATGAATACAAAAATGGCCAAGACTAAAACATGTCCCATAAAGATAAAGGCAAAGGGAATGAAAGAGATAACTTTTGGATGACAAAATGCCAACAACTACTCGCAAACTCACAATGAAGAAAAAGATGATTGACATCTTCAAGAGCTTTACCACATAAGACACAAGAAAAGGAGGCTACAATATTAAATTTAACTAAACGATCACTAGTCAAAATTATATTTTGCAGTGTGAGCCAAGAAAAAACACCAGCTTTAGGTAATACTAAATTATTCCAACAGAACAAAAAGGCATGATGAGAAGCATTTTGATTGGCCATTTGTTGAACAGCAAAATATCCTTCTTTAACAGAGTAGTTTCCTGATTTAGAAGGGCACCAAATAAGTTGATCTTTGATGTTAGAAAGGAAATCCACTCGGTCTTGCAAAATAGATTTAAAATTTTGAATTTCCTACAAGGACAATGGAAGAGTAGAGGGATCCTTCCATGAGACCTTGTGAGAAAACAGATCAACACTATCTACATAATCAGCCAATCTAACTCCCCATGATTGAGAAAGAATTGAAACAAAAGCAAGAGAATTATGTTGCGAAAGAGGGGGAAAGCCATTCCAGGAGTCTTTCCAAAAAAGAATATCCTCCCTTGAATGGACCTGCCAAGAGAGAAAATTAGAGACCACTTCCCTACATGAGATCATAAAGTTCCAAATAGAAGACCCCTGAGGAGGATTAGAAATTGTGAAGATCCTAGCAGGATTCTGGGAATCCAAATACTTAGCCTGCATAATTTGGCACCACAAAGATTGGGGCTTAGTATACATAGACCAAACTAGTTTGCCCCCAAAAGCCCTATTTCTTTTAGATAAGTCCTAAATCTTAGCACCACCAACTTGCTTGGAAAGAGACATCTTGGTCAAAGAAATCAATGGAATCTTTTTATCTTCTGTCATGTTATTTTTCCAAAGAAAAGATAGAATAATCTTTTCAATTTGGGAGATGACTGATCTGGGAGCTTGAAGAACTGAGATATAGTAATTAGGAATGGTAGATAGGACCATTTTAATGAGAAGTATCCTACTTGAAAGAGACAACCACCTAGCCTTCCAAGCAGAAATACGAGATTTAAGTCTCTCAATAACCGAATTCCAAAAAGAAAACTTAGCAGATCCCATAAAGAAAGGAATCCCCAAATAGGTAGAAGGAAGAGAGTCTACTAGGAAACCTAAGATATTCACAAGTCTATCAGCCACCAATTGAGGAGTATTAAAAATGAAGATCTTGGATTTATGGGGACTAATATGTTGGCCAAATCCAACAGTATAAGTATCCAGAATAAATTTAATATGAGTAGCCTCTTGAATAGAAGAAGACCCAAATAAAAGTGTATCATCAGCAAAAAGGTTATGAGTGACTAAAATATTAGAATTAGGAATTAACAACCCTTGCCAAAATCCCAAATCCCTTTGCTTAATAACCAATCGACTAAAAGATTCTGCCATAATGATAAATAAGAAAGGAGATAAAGGATCTCCTTGTCTAACACCCTGGATTGAAGAAAAGTATCCAAAGGGAGCTCCATTAATGATGATAGAAAATGAAGCAATAGAAATACAACTCTTGATCCATTTACACCATCTTTCAAGGAAACCAAATTTTCTCAAAACTTTGAGCAAAAAAGCCCAGCAAACTTTATCAGAAGCCTTCATCATATCATAAGTTAGGATATTAGACAAATTTATGGAATGTAAAGTTTCATGAGCAACAATTTCTCCCTCATGAGTTTCTCAACCCAAAACAAAACCTCCTTGTTGAGGAGAGATGATACGAGGAAGGATAATTTTAAGTCTTAAATAAATAGCCTTGGTGAAGATTTTGTAAATAGAGTTGCACAAAGAAATGGGTCTAAATTCAGCAAAAGTTTGGGGATTCTTAGATTTCGGGATAAAGGCAATATAAGTGATGTTAAAATTTTTAAGGATATACCCACCCCTCCTAGACTCTTCCAAAGCCATTAATAAGTCAAAACCAATAAAATCCCAACATTTCTGAGAGAACAAGATAGTAAACCCATCAGGACCTAGAGCTTTGTCAGGGGCCATGGATAAAACAACAGAATGAAGCTCATCTAAAGAAAAAGGCCTCATAAGAAAGTCATTATCTTTATGAGAAACAAGGGAGGGGATAGAATCTAAAAGAAAATCCACATGATGATCCATAGAGGAAGAAGAAAAAGAAGGAGATAACAATTCGTTAAAAAAAGACACCCCCTCCTCTCTAATCTGCTGATTTGAATTAAGGATAGAACTAGACTTAGAATCCTTAATACTAAAAATTGTAGAAGCAGCTTGTTTAAGCTTGGCTGCGGATTGAAAGAAGGCAGTATTCTTGTCACCTTCTTTAAGCCAAACCTCACGAGACTTTTGTCGCCAATAGATTTCAACCCGAGAGCAAAGGATCTCCCAGTAAGCTTGCAATTTCTTTTGAGCATCATTAGTGGAGGAATTAGTGCCATGTCTAATAATCTCCTCATTAACAACCTTCACATCATTGACAAATGCCTCTTTTTCATGAAAAATATTCTTAAAGACCAATTTATTCCAAGCCATAATTTGAGATTTCACAAATTTCAGTTTGGAATAAAATTGAAACATCTTAGTACCTTTGCAAAATGGAGCACTTATCCACCATTGCTTTAATAAAGAAAGAAAATGAGTATGAGTGAACCACATTTTATCAAACTTAAAAGAAGGTCTAATAGAGGGAACATGATCCAATTTATCAAAATTGAGCAAAATTGGGAAATGGTCAGAATCTAAGGAGGTAAGAATCTCAGAAGAAAAGGAAAAGTTGCTCAAATGTAGGTCTAGGGAAATAAGAAATCTATCAAGGCGAGACGCAATCTAGCATTTAGATCTCCTATTAGTCCGCAAAGAAATTTAAAAAAAAAAAAAGAATAATGTATTTTATTTAAATTCAAATTTTGCTTTAAATTCTGTTTTACAATATTAAAGTGGAAGAATGGTAAACCTATTTATAGTTGATAGCAATTGCATTTTTCATACAAGAAAAGTGCAAAAAGGAAGATTCAAAATAGAAGTTAATTTAGATTACTATCAAAGACCAAGTTAACATTTGTAATGTATGCACCATAGCTATAACAAAAATCATGTTTGACATAAATTAAAGTGGAAGAATGGTAAAACTATTTATGTTTGATAGCAATTGCATTTTGCATAGAAGAAAATTGCAAAAAGGAAGATTCAAAATAGAAGTTAATTTAGATTACTATCAAAGACCAATTTAACATATTGTAATAGACGCACCATAGCTATAACAAAAATCATGTTTGACATAAATTAAAGTGGAAGAATGGTAAACCTATTTATATTTGTTATAATTGCATTTTGCATAGAATAAAATTGCAAAAAGGAAGATTCAAAATAGAAGTTAATTTAGATTATTATCAAAGACCAAGTTAACATTTGTAATAGACGCATCATAGCTATAACAAAAATCATGTTTGGCATAAATTAAATATATTTTTAGAGCATTGTTGTAGTGAAGAAGTTTGGACTTGGAAAATTAAAGTCAAAGAATGGTAAACCTATTTATATTTGATGGCAATTTCATTTTTCATACAAGAAAATTGCAAAAAGGAAGATTCAAAATAGAAATTAATTTAGATTACTATCAAAGACCAATATAAAATTTGTAATTTAATAAATTTGATGATGTATACATGAAATATAAAGTTATAAAACTAAATAGACTTGGTTTCCTTTGTATTTAGCACTTTCTTATTATCAAGATTCCTCGAAGGGAAAGATGAGATTATAAGATAATAGAAAATGAATTAATACATATAAAAAGTCAACATGAATAAATTTTAAATTTGAAAATTAGACATGTTGAAGAACAACGAAAAAATGTTGAAAGATATTTTCATTCCATTGTTCATGTATGAAATCCCAGACAAGATCCACATGAACAAAATATGCAAGCATGTGCACAAAGATCCAAACACATATATCTAATATATCACATAAACTTCTTATACTTCATAATATAACTAACACATTCATTTGAATTTCCTATTGTAGTCATTCCAAAGTCTCCTTCAACATCCATGTCTAAAAAATATAGCACAACTTGCAGAGATGGATATTGAACATGATTATGAAGAGATACTAAAATATGTAGAATGACACATAGTCTATAGGGAGGGTGCATGCCTATGAAAAAAAAGGAGGAAGAATGGTTTGTTGATGTAGGGGCATTTACTCCTTTCACGAGATTTTGTTTGATGTTTCATTTTTCTAATTAGGCTTTTAGTTGCTTTTTAGTTTTCCTTTATGCTTCCTATCACAGGTTTGTGGAAGTTGGTCCTTGTTTCTATTCTTGTCTTAATTGTGACAGGAAGATGTTTTCACTTCAGAACTCTAAGTTTTGAATACTGAATGATAGTTGCACATCGAGGGCAATTAGTTACAATGATTCATGGTGGCAGTTGGTTGTCAAGGCCATGTTGGTAGCCATTAGCCAACCGGTCCTAGAGGCATGTATCAAGTGATGATGGGTGTATTGGGGTTGGATTGGTCGAGTAGGGAATCAGTCAAAAAGGAGAATAACACGACAAGTGCAGATTGACTAGGAGCCAGATCTGAAGAATCGTTGGGCCTATAAAGGGGCCTATAAAGGGATTGACCAGATAGTCTACAGGTAACCTTTTTCTATCAACCCTCCCCTAAAGATAACCCAATCTGAGAAATCTAAATTTTCGCATAACCTGCATGTTATGCACACCTGGTTAACCTACATGTTATGCACATTATGTTAGCAAAGTGTAGAGGGGCCTTTTTGCCTTTACATCCTTTTCAGGCTCCTAGTTCTATTTTTGAGTTGACTAGCCGGGACGATCACTTTCACTTAAGTTTAATGGCTCGAGGCCGACGGGGTCGTTGGCAGGTGGTTTCCTTTTATTTCCACCAATTGGCAGCTATTTCTTCTGGCTCCCACACTACTGCATGGTTCTTTGGCTTCGTCGTTCTTTCTTTATGGGTTTATGGGGAAATGTTTTCCCTCCTCTTGCTTCCCTGCATGTTCCTTCTGAATCTGTCATTTTTTACTGTATGTGTGCGAGTGATTGTTTCTTTTGGTTCCCCACCAACCCACAATAGATTTTGAGGACACAATGTGATATTGTGAGGTAGAAAACACATAGCACAGATGGTGTTCCCCACTATCCCACATAGTAATACAAAGAATCAAAGGGGGAAATGTGCCCTTGTGGGGTGGCAAGAACATAGTGTGGATAGGCTCTCCCCACTATCCCGTGACAGGTCAGTGGATATCACGAGCACCTTGCAGGGTAACAAAGATGAAACAAATGTGGTTCCCCTCTGCCCCATGCTAAAGAGAAAGCACATCAGAGTGCCTTGCAGCATAAGAAAAAATAGAGAGAACAATGCTCCCCGCCATTCCATGCCAAGATACAATAGTGACATATACAAGTAACCTCAGCCTACCACGTGGCATGCTAGCGGCTGTGGATTTTCACTTAGTGGCCCGATCGGACGGCCATGATTTAAAGCTCAATTGAGCCCTTTGGGGTGCTATGTGGAGAGATCTTGCATGTCCATCTTCGCATGAATATCTCTAATTAATGATTGATTTTCAAACTTGCAGGGACCATTGGACTTTAAATCTCTATGCAGAGTGGTTGATGACCTGATGATCAAGGTCCCTTTTTCTACCCAGGCGGCGCCCAATTTCAGATCAGATTTCATCTAACTACCAGATTCTTTCAACATTACTCTATACATGACTCTTGCAGCCAATTTAGGATGCCACCCATGCCTCTTCAAGACATTGTGTAGACTTTGTGCCTGCAAACGCCATCCCAGTGCATTCAATTTGCAGAGATTTCCTCCTTTTGCAGGAATTTTTTTTTCCAGAGGTAAAGGATTCTATCAGAGCCAATTTCAGCATGTCATCATATCATCCTTGATCTGATCTTCCTCCTTGATATTTTTGTAACCTAACCTTGGCTAGGGTTAGGGTTTCTTAACTCCATCTCGATCTAAGTTATGTCTGAGCTTTAAGCCAATTTTGTAGCCTTTTTTAGGGTCCTTTTTTCTTTTCTCTTACAAAATTTCATATTTTTTGTAACTGTAAATGTTGTCTTGCCTTTGCATCAATAAAATCAACTTTCTTGCCTCTTTTCAGTTTAGATAATCTGTGTAGTGTGTTCTACCTCTTTATTTGAATGTGTCTCTTTCTGGTTCTTTAGTTTATCTGACTGTGTTGATCCCTCTATGTATGTTGACTATGAATTACTTTAATTCCTCTCTTTGTCCTACATAATTCCAACCTTCACTTATTCTTAGGAAGCTCATTTTGATACAAACTTGTACAGACCTGAGGTAGTTTTCTTGATGTCTTGTCTAGTCATAGGAAAAGAGGATCAAACTTCCATCTAGGTGCAAACCTTATTTTCCCTCTTTCAAGCATCCCTTCTCTCTCCCTTTTCCCTCTCAAAACTAGTAGAATAGATATTTCAGTGTTGGGTTAGTCCAACACTTGCACTAAGATTGGAAAGGAAGTCAACCTTCTCCAGAGACTCAACCTCACTTCTGCAAGTCCCACACTTGGGAGGTTGTTTCCACATTGTGCAAGGTTGATGATCAAGTTTGTTCATCAAGAAGTTTCAACTTTTGTGAAAAATTTTGGCACCCTTGATGGGACCATCATTTCTACATTCTTGCTAAGGATTCAATGTTGATTCTTAGCATTCCTGCCTTCGGAGGCAATCAATCAAGCACTTGGTGACTCTAAGGAATAGATTCATACTCTTGGTGATTACCAATGTAGCTTTTATGCCAAGAAGACAAACCAGGTCATCTTTAAGAGGTAATTTTCAATTCACTCAGCTTCCTTATTTAGGTTATAGCAAAACTAGTGGTAGACATTCTTCATCACTGGTTAGGGTAACTCAAGAAGAAGCACCCACACCCCTAAGATCCCATTCTACCCCTCTTATTATAATATAATCATATCCCAAAGGCCCTACCATTCATATCAATAGGCCACTATTTTCCATGGTAGTGCCAATAGCATATACATTTGTCACCTTTAATGGTGGCAGTCCTTTAGTTTTAGCCCAAAAGAATGGCATTGTAGTTGCAGCCATAAAGGCTATACCATTCTTTACTAGGGAAACCTTTGTTACTCCTAATGAGTACATCCAAGATATTACAAGAATCTGCACGGTTTTTGATGTCACAAAGGACAATGTTGTAGTGAGGTTCCTAGCTTCAACATTTAAGGGAAAGGCCCTACAGTGGTATAGGGATTTGTCCTCTAGCTCCATTCACAATTGGGATGAATTGGGAGAAAAATTGTGCAAGCACTTTGAGGACAAAAGTGACCATTTGTCACCGGCTGAGAAACTAATAACCATCAAGAGAGCACCCCATGAGTTCATGGGAGAGTTCAACTATAGATTTTAGAAAACTTGGGCCAGGATCCCAACATTGGTAAAGCCCTCTTCCAATCTCGATTTCCTATATTTTCTTAGGGCTTTGAATAATGATATAGCTACAATGATTCAATAAATGGAAGGAGATAACCTTCCAGGAGCTTATTGTTGGCATTTTTTATGTTTATGTTGTGATTTTCATTGATGGACACACACTTGCTTTGAGATCACTTTCTATGTATGAGTTATGCTCAACCGGTATTTGTTCCAAACCAGTTTATGTATTATAGTCTTTAGGCTATCGGTGTTTTGTAGGAAAGTGTTTACCGATCTCAAGCAGTATGAAGACCTCAAGCGGTTTGAGGATCTCAAGTGGAGTGAAGAAACTAAAGCGACAGTTATCATTGTACTAGTCTTCATTTTTGGACAACCGGTAATCAGTTTTATGTTTGAACCAGTATTACTTTGTGATGAGTTACCAACCGGTAATTGGTAAAGTTGTATGAACCAGTAATACTATGTGATGAGTTACCAACCAATATTTTTGTGATGAGTTACCATCCACCGATGCTTTGATATTGATTTGTGTCATCTTATCAAATGTGTCTAGATGCAATGAACTTAGGAACTTGCAATGTAATCCTATTGGATCGACATGAAATTAGATTCCTTCTTAAGGACATCATGTCTAGGGTTTTTAAGAGATGAAGTTGTTAGGGTTTTTGGTGGTTGATGAGTTTTTGTATGTGCGGTCTTAGAAGAGAAGATCAAGTCTGTGTGTTGTAACAGAGTGTGGATTTATTGAAGACTGAAGTAATGTTGAAATTCATTAGCAATGAGCTATCATGGATCTAACCAAGAGACTATGTTATTTGCTAGATCATTCACTTGTTGATTACTCACATCTTCGACAAGTTTGAAACCCTTAACCAGGTAGGCCCAGAAAAGCCTTTGTAAATCCTCTAACAAGGTGGTTCACATCTGTGGATCTGAAATCCTCTCACAAGGTAGTCTTTAATCAGACTTATCTCCTAACAGAGATTGAGATTCCTAATAGGATCTATTCTGGTAAAGAACATTGTATGACCTTAACCGATCTGGTTACTATTCTACAGATAGTTACTTGTGAGTTTCATCTCACCGTGGTTTTTCCCATTTGGGTTTCCACGTCAAAATATCTTGTGTTATGGTGATTGTGCTTCTGTGGGTGAATGCCTTATTTGCTATTTGGTTTGCATTTGTGTTAACCAGTTTGTTAGTAAAACTGTTATACCAGTTTACTGCTAAACTGTTTAAGTGTTTAAGTTCAGTAATTATTGGTATACTAATTCACCTCCCCCCCCTCTTAGTATTCATCAATTGGTATCACAGCCAACCTTTCTATAAGTTTAACCACTTGGAAAGAGATATGTGGGAATACACTGTGAGGGAACTTACTCATCGGCTCACTCAGTCTAAGAAAGCCTATGATGAACTCAAAGTCAAGCATAAGGCCTCTCTGGAAAAAAGGAGAGAGCATGCTGAGAAACTGATGGAGCTAACTGAAAATAGTTCCTCTGATGAAGCAGACATGGAAGCCCTAGTTGAAGAAGTTGAAAAGCTGAATGAGTCTAATGCCAACCTGAGAAGGGAACTTGAAGGACTGACTATCAGGATGTGTCAAGAGCTTGAGAACCAGAGAAAAGCTGAAGATCTGGTAGAAGACAAAGATCATGAGATCTCTAAGCTGAAGCAAGAAATCAGTGCACTTACCGCTCATCTCGAAGAGAGAAAAGTGTAAAAAGAGGAAATGCAAGGTGAAATAAACATGGCTATTTCTGAGAATGCAACCTTGAAGGAATACAATGCTACTATTACCAAAGAACTCACTGAGTCAAAGGAAATACTTGCCAAATTCAATAAGAGCATTGTCAAGCTAGAGCAAAAGCTTGAATCAGCATAACCGGTGAAGAATACCACTGGACTTGGTTTTTTTGGTTATGAGGAAGGTGAGACCTCTGGAACAAAAGATGGAGCATCAAAGAAGCAACCGGCACCAAAGGATAAAGGTAAAAAAAAATTCAAACCTATTTGCTTTAATTGTCTCAAGGAAGGACATACTACTAATGTATGTAGAAACAAGGCTTACAATAACTTTCCTTACTTTCTAAACAATAAACCTAGATCCAATAGATTCAATGGAAATTGTTATGCATGCAACAAGTCTGGGCATAGAACATTTGAATGCAAGTCTATCATGCACAACACCAGAAGGTATCCTCAAAGGAGTCAAGGAGTCTTTCCTAAACCCTCTGGGAACCGGAATCCAAACCGTTTAATACCTATAATCATCAGTCAGTAAGCGGTGGCTATCAAGTGGCAACCAGATGGAGAGAAACCTGTTTGATCTATCATGGTAGTGGTCACACAGCTGCAACATGTAGAAGGAAGAATGGAAAGATGAATAATGGACCTTGGAGAGCACCTGGAATGGTTTGCTATCATTGCAACAAACTGGGTCATACAGCAAGATTCTGCAAAATGATAAAGAATATATCGGATGATATAATGGTCACTCCGGAAGGAAAGATTGATGTTGAAATTGTTCAAGTAGATATGAAGAAAACCTAGAAAAAGAAGCCAAAAGAAGTGTCTCAAGAAGAACCGGTTTCTGCACCTAGTGTGGAAATCTCTGAACCAGCAAACTCAGCTACAGGAAAGCTTAGGGGGAAACCAATCCATAAAATATTTCAAAGCCCCAGTTTACACTGGTAAAAGACCTTAACTCGTATGTGATACCTGTCAATTGGTGGAAGACCAGAAACGGTATAAGTCAAATTAGGGTTTACACCCTAATGATGGAGCATTTATTATGGTAGGTGGAGAATTCATTTAAAAGGGATTTTCAAGTCATTTTCACTTATCATTTTTTGAGCGAAGAAGTTTTCAAGTGCAGAGTGACAAAAGATGATTTGTCTTGCAATTCGAAGAGATTTCAAAACCTTGAAGAAGAATCTGAAGATAACATCAATTGGTCAAGTGTAGAAATCAAAGGGGTAACCCAACAACTAAAGTAGTGAGTCGCAAAGCGGAATTCACAAGCCCTAAATCTTGACTTTCGAAGGTATTGTTTAAATTTCTCTGTTTACCATGGCTTCAGCATCACACTCTAGTTCTAGTGCACCTGTTGATTCAGTAGATTTCATCCAACGGAAGGCAAAATATAATGCCCTATCCCAAATACCCGTTGGTGTTATAGTAGAGGAAGGTATTTCAGATTACATTGACTGTAAAATTGAAGACCTAGGATCTCTAGTGATCCATTCTCAGTTGAGTTTGTTCTGCGGGAAGGACAAGAAGATCAAACTAAAATTTAGCATCTTGGAAAAGATGAAGCTCCACAATGCAATCTATTTCCTTCAAGAATTCATAGATAATCACATTCGCATCATTCTAAGTAGAGTGCACGGTGACAAAATGTATTTGGAGTGAACACATGACATCACACCGGAAGTGATTCATGTCGTCACTGGTTTCTGTAATGTTGGAGAAGTGCCAACCCTAAGGAAGATCAACAAGACTGAAATGACCAAGCTCACTAGTTCAGTGAGCGACCAATGGGGAATGACCATCAATACCATCAAGGACAATCTGGTCAAGTATGCCTGCATGGTGATAGGTTACTAGACATTCCATGCTAGCAGAATCAACTTTGTCTCTGCTGCAGCAGTAAATGTTGGCTACAGGATGATCATGGAAGATACCTCATTTGATTTATGCACCTGTATGAAAAGGTAGCTACTAGTGAACCTGAAGTCAATCAAATAGGAAAATGCCTTGAGATTTAAATTTAGACAACTATTGGTCAGATTGTTCTTCTACTTCCAAGGCTACTTCCCAGGAGTTAGTGATATTCAGTGGTCTGCTGACCAACCAGTTACAAAGCAAATCAGGGAAAGTCATCAAGCGGTTAGAACTGGTTATCCTGAAGTCCTGGACAAATACTTTGATGAGTTCAGATGCAATATGAGCCAAAGGGTGAGAATATCTGATGATATTGTCAAAAAGTATGAAGAAGACATCTTCTTTATCATCAAATAGATGAGTGCATAATGGAGGTTGTTGAGCCCAGAAAGGAAGAAGTGGAGCCTATGGGTTATGAGGTGATGTATGACATGCTAGATGGGTATGCTTTTACCCTACTTGCCTCACCACTTGATATTAAAATGAAGAGAACTGGCACCTATCTAGAAAGGGTTACACCGGTTGAGGAGCCCTCTTTGAAGAAAGCAAAGGCAGTACCATCTGTATTAGCACCGGTAACTTCAACAAGTCCTAAAGTGACCAAGCGATCACCGGTAAAGAAGAAACCAAAAGTTGCACCCGCCAAAGTCTTTGAGAGAAAGTGGAAGACAAAAGGCAACACACCGGACTCAGAAGATACAGAATCTGAAGAAAAGCCTAAGAAAACTAGGCAAACAAGAAAGAATACAAAGACAACCAGCAATGAACCGACATCATCAGCACTGGTAAATATTGATATTTCCTCTTACAAACCTTTGACACATTGTCAAATAACTATTAAGAACATTAGGAGAAAAGTGCTAAGTGATTTGGCAGATTGTTTTGATGATTTCAATGATAATGAGAAGGAGGAAGTAGAATAGGAAGTCATTCAATATTTATGTATTAATGACCGACTGCCATCAAAAATTAAATCCATGACACCGGATTCTTTATATAATTCTTTAGACAACAAATGGCGCATTGCCATAGAAAAGGAATAGGAGATAAGAGAGGAAATATTTGCTCCACATTTTCCTGATGTGTCTAATTCTGAACTTTATGAAGTTATGGAAAAATATAAAGCCCTCTTCTTTATGCGAAGAAGGAGACTCTTGTTGCTAGAAGGGAAAATCCCCAAGGTGGTAAAAGATACCCACTCTCATGCCCAAGCTACTCTGAGATTGCACCAAGTGTCTGAAGCCAACAAAAAGGCTAAATAAGAATCAGAAATAGCAAAACTGGATGAGGTGTATAACAGTGAAGGAGAACAGGTCACTGAGCAAATGGACCCTATTGATGTTGATGATTTGAATGGTGAAGATGTTACTTTGGATACACCAATAGAAATGGTAGGACAAGAGAAATAGGATAAGGAAAAGAGAAAGGAGGAAACAAAGAGGAAACAGGAAGAAGAAGAGAAGAAGCAAAAGGAAGAGGAGAAGAGAAATGAAGAAAAGAAGAGAAAAGAGGAAGAGAAGAGAAAAGAGGAAGAGAAGAGAAAATAGGAAGAGGAGAAGAAGAAGAAGGAAGAAGAGAAGAAACAGGAAGAGGAGAAGAAGCAGAAGGAACAAGAGAACAAATAGGAAGAGGAGAAGAAGAAGAAGAAGAAGGAAGAGGAGAGGAAAGAAGAAGAGAAATGGAAAGAAGAAGAAAGGAAGAAGGAAGAAGAGAAAAGAAAGAAAGAAGTTGAGGAGCAGAAGAAGGTAGAAGAAGATAAGAAAAAAGCCAAGGAAAAGGAGGAAGCAGCAAAGAGTGTACATGTAGAGACCCCAAAGGCAACCGGAGGTAAAGCCAAATTGGCTGACATCACCAGTCCCATTGACCTCCAGTCGACAAATGAAACAGAGCTACTGCAAAGTATTAAGCTTGCTCAAGAGCGACTGGAAGCACTAAGGAGGAAAAAGGAGGAAGATATGATTCAAACTGTGATGGAAACTCTCACCAGTTTGATTCCTGGTACCAATCTCCTAAGTACTGATTCCTCTTTAGCTCAATTGAAGCTCCTATGCACAGTTATAGAGGACCAAGTGCAATGTCTGGAAGATGTTACTGAAGCCAATGCTCAAAAGAAGCATCAAAAGGTTCTGAACACTGCCATGGTGAAGAAGTTGAGTGACCTCTGGTCTGAACTTCAGAAGGCATAGAAGAACATAAGAGATGCTCTGGATGAGGGGAATCTACTGCTCAGTAAGATATGTCAACCTCATCTATTCTATGATGATGTGCTTGCTTAGAAAGACAAACTGCAAACTGATTTGCAGACATTCATCAACACCTTCAAATGCCTTATGATTCCTTCACCGCTTATGGGCAAACCATTCACCGGTTTCAACTCTAGTCTGTAAGAATAGAGTTAGAGATCAGCAACTGGACATGAGATTTGCAAGAACTGGTAGTACTACCAAGACTACAAATACTTCAGAAATGCTATCTCAATCTGGATGCCTTAATGGTCACTCAAGAGATGAGTACCTTGGACGCCATGGAGGAATAGGTATCCCAGATGCAAATGGAAAGTGAGGTTGCTACCTCTTTGCTTGAGTCATTGTCTTTATCCATGAAGACATTTATGCAGGACTTTAAATTAGTTTTTGACAAGTTTCACTCTTTATTGTCATAAACTCTTATGATTTTAATGATAATGGAAACAAGGGTTATTCAGCTGTACTTTGTCATTGTTGGCAAAGGGGGAGTAGTATTTTGTATTTAAAATTTTGATGCAGGTTATGTATACTTTCATGTTTATCTATGTAAGGGAGTAGTATACATTGTATTTTCTGCAAAAGGGGTAGTGTATATGCTTAGGGGGAGTAATTTTGATTATGACATATTTTTGTTTTGATTAAGTAAAAACAGGTATTTGAAAGGTACCTGAACCTTTTACAAAGAAGGAGAACAAAAAAGCGTAAAAAAGTGCCTGATCACTTCAAAAAGTCAAAATGAACCCACTGGATGGGCACAGCTTAAAACATCATTAAATAATTACATAAAACTCAGAACAGACAGCAACAGGAAAGCAAAAGACAACAAAGAGATAGAACCAAGGACAACTACTAGAACTAAATACTACTTAGGATCTCCGCAGCGTGAACAACCATTTGTTTCATGTTGTTTGCCGATGTCTTCATATCCTCTAGCTCATGACCTTCGATGTTGACCTTATTCTTTGTGTTGGCTCTGGTCCTCCTTTCATGACCCTTCTTGTTGTAAAACACTTAGATGCCAAATTTTTTTCCTAAGTGTTGCCATCAATGCCAAAGGGGGAGATTGTTGGCATTTTTTATGTTTATGTTGTGATTGTCATTGATGGACACACACTTACATTGAGATCACTTTCTATGTATGAGTTATGCTCAACCAGTATTTGTTCCAAACCGGTATTATGTATTATAGTCTTTAGGCTATCAGTGTTTTGCAGAAAGTGCTTACCGATCTCAAGCGGTATGAAGACCTCAAGCAGTTCGAGGCTCTCAAGCGGAGCAAAGAAACTGAAGTGGTAGTTATCATTGTACCAGTCTTCATTTTTGGACAACCAGTAATTGGTTTTATGTTTGAACTGGTATTACTTTGTGATGAGTTACCAACCGGTAATTGGTAAAGTTGTATGAACCGGTAATACTCTATGATGAGTTACCAACCGGTATTTTTGTGATGAGTTACCATCCACTGACACTTTGACGGTGATTTGTGTCATGTTATCAAATGTGTCTAGATGCAATGAACCTAGGAACTTGTAATGTAATCCTATTGGACTGACATGAAATCAAATTCCTTCTTAAGGACATCATGTCTAGGGTTTTTAAGAGATGAAGTTGTTAGGGTTTTTGGTGGTTGATGAGTTTTTGTATGTGCGATCTTAAAAGAGAAGATCAAGTCTGTGTGCTGTAACAGAGTGTGGATTTATTGAAGATTGAAGTAATGCTAAAATGCATTAGCAATGACCTATCATGGATCTAACCAAGCAGATTGTGCTATTTGCTAGATCATTCACTTGTTGATTACTCACATCTTCGACAAGTCTGAAACCCTTAACCGGGTAGGCCCAAAAAAGCCTTTTTAAATCCTCTAACAAGGTGGTCCACATTTGTGGATCTAAAATCCTCTCACAAGGTAGTCTTTAATCAGACTAATCTCCTAATAGAGATTGAGATTCCTAACAGGATCTATTCTGGTAAAGAACATTGTATGACCTTAATCGGTCTGGTTACTATTCTGCAGATAGTTACTTGTGAGTTTCATCTCATCGTGGTTTTTCCCATTTGGGTTTCCATGTCAAAATCTCTTGTGTTATGGTGATTGTGCTTTTGTGGGTGAATGCCTTATTTGCTATTTGGTTTGCATTTGTGTTAACCGGTTTGTTAGTAAAACTATTATACCCGTTTATTGCTAAATTGTTTAAGTGTTTAAGTTCAGTAATTATTGGTATACTAATTCACCCCCCCCTCTTAGTATTCATCACTTATGATATTGCTATTAGAGCAGAGAATTGTTTAATTCAAGTAGGGAATTTGTTTCCTAGGCCTCCAATGCCCTTGTTCCCTGAAGCTCCTAAACAGCAACCTACTTTGGCACCAATACCAATGGCATCTATGAGTCATTTGCTCACACCTGCACCAACTCCACCTGTAATACCCTAAAAATGGTCATCTAAACCATGGGCCCCTAATCTCGACAACATCACCAAGGTCCTAACCAATGGCAATTAAATCAATCTTGAGCACATTATTAATTCTTTAATCATTAAATGTTACATGGCAAATCAATAACTCAATATTAATTAAATATTTATTTAATTAATTGAATCATTCCAAGAAAATCATTTTGATCAATTATCCTATTTAATTTATTAAATATCCTTGCATATTTAATTAATTAATAAATTTGTCGTGTAATCATAAAAAAAGGAATTAATCACAAAGCAAGAGTTAAATTGAAAATAAAATAAAAGAATTGAATTGAGAGAAATCAAACTTGAGATATTATTCTAAATTGAGAATAACTTGAAATCAAAAAAGCAATTAAAGGAATTTAATTATTCTCTAAAATTGGAACTCAAAGCTTTTGAGAAAAAGAAGTTTAGTTGCATTGAAAAGACTCTTTTCTTGAATAAATCAAAGAATTATCTATTTTTATCACAAATGCATGGAATTAATTAAATCTTATTTCTAATGCAACTTGAACTTCTTATTTAAATGCATTTCAATTAAACTATAATTGGAATCTATCTCAAGGTTAACTGAATCTGATTTTTCAATTATTTCAATTAATCCTAAATTGTCTTTTTTCTTGATCTCTCTTGTAATTCTCTTTAAATACAGCATTCAGCTCTCATTCAAAACACCATGGAGATTTGTTATTACACACTTTTCTCTCTCGAGTCATTGAATATATTGTTCTTTATTTTTTATATTATTGCATCTTGGTTTAATTTCTTTTTCTATATTTAGTTTATTCATGATTGCTTGAATCTATTATTGCTTGAATTCATTATTTCTTGAATCTTTCATCCATCTTACATCCATTTAGCTTTATCTCATGCTCATATAGATTAAATCCTTTGTCTTGATGTAGTCTAGTCACTGGTATTGCTTATACTAATCTGAGAGCAATCTTATACTCACATCTTTTAGAAGGCAATTAGTCGATTTGTTATGGTTTTCATATTCATGCTCATATCTGTCTAACCATACATGTAATGACTTAATTGAAGTGTTGTGTCTTGCAACTTGAAGACTTATTCCACTTTTTCACACACACATCTCTGGCGCCCACCGTCGAGCAGAAGACTACTTTTTTTTCGGCCTCCAAGACTAACTGTTTTTTTTTTTTTTTTCAGATTTTTTACTTTTTGGATTTTTTTCGTACAGTTTCTGCATATTATCGTACGACATTTCCTATATGCCAGAATGACAAACTACAATTATCATACGATCCTGCACGAATTATCATGCGACTCTATGAGAGTTGTCGTACGATTTTGTATTCTTTTGGTTAAAAAGCAAGTTTCATTCTTTAGGTTTTATGTTCAATTTTGATTACACTAACACTGACCCTGGCTGGTTATTGGTTTATCTGAAGAATTTTCACAGCCTAATCAGTTTTTGCAGAATGCTTGTCGAAGACTATGCTTGTCGCACAAAGACAATATGACTACTGATTCGTTGTCTTTGCAGGTTGCCTGAGGAGATTCGAGCAAACATTGTGTATTCTTTAAGTTCATTTTTAGGCACCTAAATTTCTATCTGATTAAAGAAAAAATCTGTATTTTGTGTTTTAAGAAAATTCTGAGAGGTAGGAGAGTATGCTCTTGTCTTTATAGACAATCAAAAATCCAGACCCTTGAGGTGTTTTCTTTAAGTTTGAGATTTGTAAATCTTTAGTGGGCTTGCCCTCCCGAGGAGCTAATAACTCTATAGCCATTACAGTTGGTGAGAGGGGAATGACCCAAGTGGGAATGGCTAAACACCAAGTAATCCAACCCACTATAAAACAAACGTGATTTGATGGAAATCAAGTCAACGGCAGTGCTCGGGAATAGCTCTCCTATGTACCCTCGGGTATATTAAAACTTGGTTTTCAAGGCTGGGAGACCTCTTAATTGAGTTTATACCTCGACGCGCCAAATGGATCCCTTACTAGTTCCAATTAAAATTAGAAGCTACGTGGTTCACCTCTGAAAGGGGGGATAATCTTTGTGCAAGAGAGATAGTAACTCTCCCAAGATACTTGTCATTTTGTGCCCCCATTAGCATTTGGAGTCGGCTAATATGGTGTTGAGAATCCATTGTGTGAGACTCAGTGGCCATATTCTGATTAGCTATTGCGTGTGTACCTGAGTCTGCAAGAAAAGGTTTTCTTCTCTCACCAAATTTCGTAGAGTTTGCATGTTGTGATTGGAGTTATTATTCATATTAAATGTTTTTTGTGTTTTCATCCCTCAAAACTAAAACTAGAATACCAAAACTGGAGAAAATAAGAAACAACTCAGTGATCAAAAACTCTGTCTGTGTCAAAACTAGTCTATCCTAGTCAAAACTTTGCCCAAAACTAGTCTATCCTAGTCAAAACTTTATCCATGTCACAAACTAGTATACCTTAGCTATCAAAAACTCAATCCACCCCTAAACTGCTCATCATCAGTTAGCGATCAAAACTCAGTCTATCTCAAATCTGGTCATACTTATTCATTGAAAACTTAGAATTTTGCCTCAGTCCAGTAAAGAGTCATATGAATATTCTAATTTATCATCTTGTTTCATATTCTGTGTCATACAAAATTCTATCAGTCTTAATAGTCTATCATTTGGGCCTTCATCCTATGCCATACAAGCCCTGATTGTCTGTCATCCAGTTCTGAGAATTGTCATTTTAGCTTGACTCCTGTGTTGTACGATAAATTTTTTCACTAAACAGTCTATCATTCCAGACATACCCATCTGTCGTACGGGACTAGGCAGCAACTCGTATGAAACAATATTGTCATTATCCGGAAGCTAGCATAATGTCATCTAGTCCTACAAAACTTGTCATATGGATCTTTGATTTTTATCAGTCCAAAACAGTCAAAATTGCCTAAAACAGTCTACAGTGAGCATTAAACTAGTTATCATCATCCTGAGCATAAAACAGATCAAGGCAGTGTACCTCTGAAATTTGTGTTGCACGATTTGGTCGATCATCTTTTAGCTAGTTCAATCAACTACTTATCAAACTTAAGTCACTTAGATAACATCTTATACATGATAGATCGGTCCTAAAACTAGACTGAGTCTTAGTTACTCCTCTCAAATCAACTTAGATAAACATCTTACATAGGATAGATCTTTCCTGAAACTAGACTAAATCTTAGTTGCTTCTCTCAAACAATATGTTAACCGAACAATTAGCTCTGAATTTCATCTTGACTTTCGTATCACAAACAGCTTTAGCTCACATAAGTCAATAAAAATTCTTGTTCAAACCAAAAGGTCTTCTAAAAATTTTGACAAAAATAAGAAGCCCATGGCTACCTTGGCCCAACAAATTCAAGATCTCAAGAGAGAAATATATGACATTCAAGCCCAGCAAAAAGATTCAATGACCCCTCTTGAGATAATTTTTTTTGATATTAAGACTTCAAGAAATGCTAAAACGATTACATAAGATGGAACAAAAAGTAATTGGAAATCAAAATCAAAATCTCATACAAGATCACAAGGCATCTTCACCAAGACAAAAAGATAGACAGTTTACACCTTTGGGGCAATCTATTGAGTTAGCTTTGGAAGAGCTACTTGAGAATAATCTTATCATATTACCTAAAAAGACCACATGGGGATGTGAATTTTTGAGTAAATACTATGTATATCATAAACAAAATGAACATAAGACTTCAAAATACATGGAATTAAAACATAAGATTCAATATCTCATTGATAATGGTGTCATTGAAACCTAAAGAAAGAAAAGGAACTACCTCCAAGCCTGATCAAAATTATGAACCTGTGTCTAGCAAGGCTCCATATGTGGCCTCCATCTCTTCCATGATGCCTTCATTTCCTAAAGCTTCTCAGCAACAATCCATACCATCTCCTTCAAACAATAAACCTAATGATGAATCTTTTCATGTTAACCTTCAAGGTTTATCTCATATGGAAATCCAAGCTAATCTCAATCTTGATATAAGTTCCTCACATGATTTAAAAATCCCAGATCCTATGTCATCATGCAATCCAATTCCAAACATTCCCACTCCAGAGAATCCCACTCAAAATGCTTCCCCATCATGCCAAAATATGGAGACCTTCCAAGAATCCCCTATGCCTATGAAAAATCTTGTTCCTTCCTTAGAAGTGGATCTGTGCCAGGAGGATAATTTGAAGAATGAAGAAACAAGTCCTATCATAAATTAAGATCAAGACACCAAAACTCCTCAATCCCATCCAATGGTTGAAAAAGATCTTACCTCCCTAGAATCCCATGAGGATCCCATTATACCTTTCCATTTCTTCCAAGATGATCCCCTTCCATCTCAAGAGCAAATCATACTTCCTAAGAAAGATCATGATGCCTCTTCCACCTTTTCAAAAGATCCTATTCAAAATGAAGATTCAAACACCATTCCTGCTCTATCCAATGGTCCTCTTCCATGTCAAGATCAAATTATACCTTCATCTCTTTGTCATAATCCTCCATGTTCATCTCAAGGATTCATCATGCCTACAAATCCCTCTCATGATCCTACAAGTCAAAATATTTATAAACGTAAAGGGGTAGACCTTCACAAGCAATAATTTGTCCATGTTAAAGAAACTATTAAGGGTCATGGCCTCAGGGACATTCTTCAAGATGGTGGTATCCCTACTAAACCAAAATCTAGGTACATGCCTTCCCCTTCATCTCTTACATCCATTTTAGGACCCTATATTCCTCCATCCCTTGTGCAGGTTCAACAAAAGCGTACATCTGCGCACACCTTCCATCCATCTAGAAAGACACAAAGGCTCACTGAGAAAAACAAAGAAAAATCAAAAGCTATATGGGCTCCTAAGGCACTTGTAGAAGCAATGCATTCCAAGAAACTACAAAAGCATGAAAAATAAAAAACCATGTGGATCCCTAAGTGTCTCCTTGAAGCACAATTGTCTAAAGAAAAATCCAAATCAACAGCCAAGATTGTTGTTCCTCCATCCAAACCTTCCAAATCAATTGTTCCATCATCTCCTTCATCTATTTTGGAACCTTATATCCCAAAGTCCCTGATTGTTCCTTCATCCAAATCTCAAAATCTGAGATCCACTTTTCCTCCATCAATCCACCATCCCTCAAGATGTGTGCCAATGGTGATACAGCAAACGTTTCCATTCTCTCATGCACCAAACTTTCAATATCTGATCCATTATACAATACCTCCTTTTCATCCTTCCATACCCCTTATCCAATCCTTTGCATAAGACTTTACCCTAGTTTCATTGCAAAATCCAAAAACTAAGGAAATCAACATTGGAGATGTTGTACATGTACACTTAGTTGAGTCCTTCTTGGAAAGACATCTTTATGCTGGACCAATGAACTACTTACACAAAACTTCTTGACCCTATGAACAACATGCACCTTAAATGGTACTATATCTAAGGGTTGGATCAGTTCAGGTTTTGTTTTTGTATTGCATATCATTTTAATCAAAGCACTGCATCACATATAGTCTCTTTTTCAAACGCATCTCATTCATAAAGTCTTTGCATTTGCATATAGCAGCATCAATAAAATAAGGCAATTGTCCAAGTTTATCATTTGTTTTCATTCAAGACAAACAAGGGTCATCTCCTTTCTTAGATATTCAAACATGAAGTCTTTGAGGTCATAAGGTCATTCATTTTCAACATTACCCTGTGACGACGCTTTACTTATGGTTGGGTAGCAATTTCACTATTTGAGACTTGTTAACCCAAAATCTATCAATTGCTATATCTCAAACACATTAAAAAAATGTCTAATTCATTCTAGACACCTAGTTGATCATATGAATAGTGAAAAATCTAAAATTCTACTTCAGCGCCGCTGTAATTGTCACACCCAAGTAGATTTCATTACTTACAAGTCAAGGCAAAAAAAAAAAAGAAAAAAAAAAGAGAAATGTGCTATGCCAAATATTCATCTCAAGGCAAAAGAGCAATAATATATAACTGAAATATCATGCATACCAAGTGCGACAAAAATATTGACTATGGGAACATGCGAGTAACTCCATCAGGGCTATGGATGCCTACTGGCAATGGAGCAATATTCGAGAAATTATAGTTTATAACCTCGTCGGAGCTCTCAAGGCTTGCTAGCAGCGAGGCTCTATTCGAGATGCTTTTGAAGTTAGAATAATCCATGTAGCTAGTCATATAGGATGCTAAGGATCTTTAGTGAACACAAGAGTGGGAATTAACTCATTTGCACTCACATGGGCAAAAGAAGATCAAAGTTTCAAGAATCTATGGGGAATTTTTCTTCATCTCCATTTGTAAATCCTAGTCACTAAGTGTGTTAATTTGGATGTTCCAAGGGAATTTAAGGATCGATTGACCGCCTATCTATGAAATTTTGTGTACCTCCAATTCAATTAGTGTATTACAAAGTGATAAACAAACACGGTCATCCTTGTTCAAATAGGAAATGCATCTTAATCATACATATTGCATTAATATAGGTCATATCAAAAAAGAATTGTCTCCACATGCATTCTGCAGATCATCATGTCATATAGGTCTGCATACTGGGAGCATAACTGAGAAAATCCTAAAAAAATTCATAAAAGGTCCTAAATAAACTCCTAAAAAATCATAAAAGGTCCTGAATAAACTCCTAAAAATCATAAAAGGTCTTGAAAAAATCCAAAAAATCAAAAACTCACAAAATCAAAAAAACTGAAAAACCGAAGCAAGAAAGCATAGACTATCCTTCAAACCAAATCAGCATCAAACAAACTCTCAAGGTCTGCAATCACACTTATTACATGTCTTGTTAATCAATCTATCGAACTCTATTAAACATCAACATGTCTTATACAAGGAAGGGTACACTCAAAACCAGACAGATCGGTCTTATACGGGGTACTTACTCTTTGAAACCAGACATTCCTATCAATTATCAAATCAAAACAATGACATCGATCAGTATGGCTGTTGGATTTTGTCCAGGTTAGTCTTATCTCCTGTACTGAAGTGCTACATCTATTCTTTCGATTATACATATAATTCAATAACTTTTGTGACATCTTGGTTCATTAGAACCCTCATGGCTTGAAACTGATTAATGTCCTAGTCTTAGGTTAATCGACAGAGCACATTACATGTCCTAAGCAGTATCAACCAAGTCAAATTTATGTCAGTGAAACCTGGTCGTCCACTCCAAGTCATTCACCTGTCTCCTGACTACTGAAGAGTTTTATCACTGAGTACACAAGCAAAACAACATTACTGAAAACAAACACTAAACAATTTGAGCTATGCATGAAATTTTCTTTGTGTGTTGTCTTCTATATTGGTTTTTTATTATTATCCCTCTGAGTAACTCAAGGAAGTCTATCTTGACTAAGAGGAGCAAGGATTGGGGGCATAATATTTTCTTTGTTTTCTACTTGTAGGAATGATTCTGATGATCTTGAAACATCTAATCAGTTGGGTGTCTATGATAAGAGCCTTCACATCAAAGTGAAATCGCCACACATACCTCGACTCCGCTTATTTGTATGCTACAGGGAGGTTCACATCATTTCTTTATCTACTTTGAGGGAATTTCTTTAAAATGCAATTTGGGTCCCTGCGAAATCTGTCCAAGGATATGAACGAAAAAAGGGTCATTGCGGACAAGTTAATTAATATTGCACATGAAAAGAAAGGAACTCTAATCTGCCTGCTATGTTTGTTAACGCTCAGTGATGAACTTAAGCATTTCAAATCTAGTGACTAGGTTTAGGTTGCATCTCATTTTACATTTCATTCTACATTTTGTGAATTGAGAGTGATTTCAGTATGGTAATGATCTCTTTATCTTCTGAATGAGAGTTTGAAGTTTCATCATTTCTAAGCTAAGTGGTCTCGTTTTCATCATTTCTCTGATCAAGTACTTGTGTATTGAGATGTTTAGCTGCATACATAAGCATTTTAGATAGATTCATATATTCATTATCACTCATTTTCATTCATATTATTGCATTGAAAAATTAAAAAAATTTCATTACTAGCTACTCATTTTCATCATTTATTTGCATATGAAAAGAAATAAAAACAAACATTCATATTCATTTGCATTACATACATCCATACTGAACAGATATGCATACATATAGAATAAAGCATATAGAACAACATCTCATAATCAATCAACATAAGTACAATGAAATCAAATCAAGAGCTTGCAAATCGGTTGTCCTGAGTCCATTTTCGGGATCGAAATTGAAATATGACGTCAGTTCTCTCATCAAAATTTCATGACGTTGACCACTTAGCACTTTCATCCTCAAGTCAATTTTTTGAATCAACTTTGCACTCAATTTCTCATTAAGCCAATTTTTCAAATATTCCTTTGAATCATTTGTGCTCAAATCATTATCATCACCAACAATTGCCTAAAATCGTGTACCCTCACTATCTTTCGATTTTGCTCCCGAGGGGGCATACTCATGACCTTATAACCTCACATCTTCAATGTTGAGAAAATTTTCAAATCTTCATCAAAAGTCAAGCAAGAATCTTTTTCAACTAAAGAAAATCAAATTCTTATTTCTAAGGGGCATCTTAGCTTCATCGCTTCATATCAAGTTGAGATCTCTCTATCATCTTAATTGAATCAATCGCTAGGGGCATATCAGTTTCATCGCTTCAAATCAAACTGATATTTGTCTTCATCTGAATCAGTCTCTTAACGTTAATCACTTTCATCGCTTTTTCATCAAGTTGATTATTCGTTTAAACTCAGTCAAGGGTTTAAAGAGTATCTTTGATCACATGCTCAATCTAAGCAGGTGTTCAGTTTCATCTCATCAAAACAAGTTGGACAGTTTATCTTCTCTCATCGTGTCTTGATCCATCAAGTTCAAGATTGATTTTATCTTTGCTCATTGTGTCTAGTTCAATCAAGTTCTAGATCAGTAAGATCCGATTCTTGATCAATCAAGTTCAAGTTTGGTATCTTTGCTCTCTATCATTCCTAGTTCAATCAAGTTAGAGATCGGGTTCGCTTTACTCAAACTCTATTCATCTTCATCGCTTCAAATCAAGCTAAACACCTTGCTCTTCATCTGGTTCATGATCAATCAAGTTCAGAACTGGTATCTCCTAGAAATCAACTATTCTTTGAACTAATGCGTTGCTCACACATTAATTCAAAGAGGGGCAAATGTAATACCCTAAAAATGGTCATCTAAACCATGGGCCCCTAATCTCAACAACATCACCAAGGTCCTAACCAAAGGCAATTAAATCAATCTTGAGCACATTATTAATTCTTTAATCATCAAATGTTACATGGCAAATCAATAACTCAATCTTAATTAAATATTTATTTAATTAATTGAATCATTATAAGAAAATCATTTTGATCATTTATCCTATTTAATTTATTAAATATCCTTGCATATTTAATTAATTAATAAATTTGTCATTTAATCATAAAAAAGGGAATTAATTTACTACAAAAGAGGAATTAATCACAAAGCAAGAGTTAAATTGAAAATAAAATAAAAGAATTGAATTGAGAGAAATCAAACTTGAGATATTCTTCTAAATTGAGATTAACTTGAAATTAGAAAAGCAATTAAAGGAATTTAATTATTCTCAAAAATTGGAACTCAAAGCTTTTGAGAAAAAGAAGTTCAGTTGCATTTGAAAAGACTCTTTTCTTGAATAAATCAAAGAATTGTCTATTTTTATCACAAATGCATGGAATTAATTAAATCTTATTTCTAATGCAACTTGAACTTCTTATTTAAATGCATTTCAATTAAACAATAATTGGAATCTATCTCAAGGTTAACTGAATATGATTTCTCAATTATTTCAATTAATCCTAAATTGTACTTTTTCTTGATCTCTCTTGTAATTCTCTATAAATTCAGCCTTCAGCTCTCATTCAAAACACCGTGGAGATTTGTTATTACACACTTTTCACTTTGGAGTCATTGAATATATTGTGCTTTCTTTTTGAGATTATTGCATCTTAGTTTAATTTCTTTTTCTATATTTAGTTTATTCATGATTGCTTGAATCCATTATTGCTTGAACTCGTTATTGCTTGAATCTTTCATCCATCTTGCATCCATTTAGCTTTATCTCATGCTCATATCGATTAAATCCTTTGTCTTGATGTAGTCTAGTCACTGGTATTGCTTATACTAAACTGAGAGCAATTTTATACTCTCATCTTTTAGAAGGCAATTAGTCGATTTGTTATGGTTTTCACATTCATGCTCATATTTGTCTAACCATACATGTAATGACTTAATTGAAGTGTTGTGTCTTGCAGCTTACAAACTTATTCTACTTTTTCACACACACACCACCATCTTCAGAGATTAAGGATCTGCAAGCCTCTCTTGAGGCCTCAATACAGAAAATGATCAATCCTTTACAACAACTACAGGGGTTTTGAAATGATTTGGTCTCAGTTAAGAGGCAATTGTCGTAGGCCAACAGTGGGCCTTACTAGGCACCAAATCAGAATTATCAACAACAAAGACTTAACTTTCAAGGTTAAATTCAATGGAGCAATCTTAGGCCCTTAAATAGTTTGCATCCCTTAGGTTCAAGCACCTCAAAAGCACTAGTACCAACTCAAAAAAATCTTTCTTAGGAACAAGATTGGTGTGTCCCTTGCAATCAACCACATAATTAGGCCACATGCCAAAATGGTGAGTTCTCCTAGGCCTTAGTAGCACAAAATGAACCAACAACATCAGGGCAACAACAATTTGGTGATTTCTCTAATCACCCACAAGGAGATTCATCTTTCATGAATTGGGAGGAGACTGATTTTTGTGGGATAAATTAGACAAATAGGGGCAATGTGGCTAGCAATACAAGATCAAAGAGAAGGGCCGTAGACCCTAGTGTTACTTCTACCATAGTCATTCAAGATCCATAAGATGCTATACAAACTACAATGCAAAATACCCCTGATAAGGTGGCCGCTACAAATATAGAATAGGATTTGACTCAAAATCTCACACTAGGGAAGCAACCAAAGGTCCTACAATATCAAATCTTGATATTGTTACTACAAAGGCTTCTACTAAGATTGTCGTTCCTTTCAGCATAGTAGAACAAATGAAAAGGCCCAACCTTAATGTTTCCATGTGGGATGCCCTTTCTATCCGATCTCAGAGGGATCTACTTTAGGAGGCCCTAAAAGATATTAATGTTGCAGAGGTTCCAAGCAAAGGTAGCAACTCTTCCAATCCTACAAGCTTGGTGCAAACTTTGGAAGCAGAAAATAAAAAGAAAATTGGTAAGTCGCCTCCTTTTTATCTATCATTAATCATAGGAGATAAAATTGTTCATAATTGCATTATAGATAGTGGGGATATTAGTTTAGTTATGCCTAAGGGAGTATCTGACCACCTAGGTATCAAGTATGAGCCTATAAAAAGAGGGGTGGTGCAACTTGAGGGCGCATCAGTTAAGCCTGTGGGGGTGATTAGGGATTTAAATCTAACCTTGCATGTTTTCCTGGGTTGTAGTGTATTACAACATATCTCAGTGATTGAAATCCCTACTCACTTTGCTATTTGGTCATTTAGGGAATTCACTACTAAGATAGGTGGCTACCTATCTTTTGATTGGTCTCACATGTTGTTTAAGATGAGATATGGCACCAAAGTAACCATTAGGGTTGAGCCTATAGCCAATGATCATATATAGCCCTATACCCCGAGTCTTATTAACATTAATTGCACCCTCCATGAAGAGAAAGAATAAATTTCAAAAAGAGAGCCCACAAGTCAATTGGAGGAAGTCCATGATTTCCTACTTGATGAGTGGGCAAATGCATTTCAGTTTGGTCCCATAGAGGAGGCTGATGAGATAGGCCTTGGTACATACTACATCCATGAGGAGGATGCCCCTATTTCCAATCTATCCAAAGAGAGTAGTGACATGCATGGACTTTGGGATATGTTCTTTGATGGATCAAGGAACAAGAATGGTGCAGCGACCGATGTACTTCTTATTTCTCCAAGAGGGGAGAAATATTACTTTTCATTCAAACTTCATTTATGTTGCACTAATAATGTAGCCAAGTATGAAGCTTTAATTTTGGGTCTCTGAATGACACAAAGAAGAGGGTTCAAATCCTTAAAGGTGCATGGAGATAGTGATTTGGTTGTTAATCAGATTAGAGATTAAAGTATCACAAATAACAACCTTCTCAAGTCCTAAAAGCATAGAGCATGAAATCTAATTGAAGGATTTGAGGCCTTCAACATTTCTAGTATCCCTGGAAATTAGAACAAGAATGTTGATAGATTAGAAGCAATTGAGGCTCAACATGACATTCCATCTCATGTTACAGTAGAGAAATAGCAACAAATCAGACTTGTGGTGAGACCTATAGTGCCTGATAACCAAGTGAATTGGCAAGTCTTTGATTTTGATCAGCAGGTTGTGAGCTTCCTACAAGATGAAGTAGAGTTCTCACACAAAAAGAAAAGTATGTTGCATGACCGGTATGGAGATCAAATTATGTAGCTAAGCTCAAACAAGATGCCTAAGGGATTGATCACCTTGGAAGGGATCTTCAAGACTGATGATCAAATGAAAGAGAGAGCAATGAAACTGGTCATGAAGAAAGGAGAATACAAATCAGTCTCTATATCTGATGGAAGAGATCTCAACTTGGGAAAGGTATGTTCCCAAAGTGATCAAGGTACTTTTGTCAATGTTTGTCAAGAGTATAATGATATTTTTTCTTTTACATATAAGCATCTAAAATGGTTTGACCCTATCTTAGCTCAACATACCTTATAATTAGATCCTAGTGCAAACCTAGTTAGACAAAATAAGATACCTATAAACCCCAAAATTGAGCCTTTGATGAGGAAAGAGATATCCAAGCTCATAGAATCTAGTATTATTTTTCCAATCAAGCATTCTTCTTGGATAGTTAATCTTGTTCTAGTTAGGAAGAAGAATGGTCAAATCATATTGTGTGTAGACTTTAGGGACCTCCCTTCTATGGAACAAATTTTAGCCAAAGCTAGTGGCTTTGAAAGATTTTAATTCTTGGATGAATACTCATGGTATAATCGGATGCTAGTCCAAGAATCAAATAAATTTAAGACTCCATTTACTACTAAGTGGGGCACTTATGCCTATTGTAAAATGCCCTTTAGACTAACAAATTCAGGTGCAAATTTTCAAAGAGCCATAGATATGGCCTTTAACAGAGTATTAGCAGAATTTGTACTTGTATATCTTGATGATATCACTGTATACTCCAAGCATGCAACAGACTACTTTGTTCACCTTGAGAAAATATTCAAAAAGTGCAAAGAATATGGTGTGTCTTTGAACCCCAAAAAGTATGTATTTTCCACTGATCGGGGAAAACTACTAGGACACATTGTATCCAAAGACAATCTAACCATAGAACTAGAGAGAGTGGAAGACATTGTGTCTCTTCCACTTTTACATCACAAGAAAGGACTTCAAAGTTTCCTAGGAAGAATCAACTTTGTTAAGAGGTTTATCCCAAACCATGCAGCATTGGTTAAGCCTCTAATGGTCATGCTAAAGAAGGATTCTCCCTTCAGATGGAGCAAGGAAGGGAAGGGGAGCTTTGATCAGATCAAGCAGGCTATTGTTGAGGATCCTAACCTAGTATATCCAAACTATGAGAAGGATTTCATACTTTATACATTGGGAGAAAAATCAAGTATATTTATTTTCCTAATACAATTAAACTAGGAACATTTGGAGCAGCCCATAGCCTTTTTTAGTGTAGGCCTAAATGACTATGAGCTCAGGTATAGCTATGTAGGAAGCAAGTCATCATAGTTGTGAGAGCACTTAAAAAGTTTAGGCACATGCTCTCAAACAATAGGATTCAGCTCCTAGTCCCACATGCCAACGTTAAAGATTTCCTTCTCAACAAGGACATAAGTGAGAAGAGAGTTGGATGGATCACTAAGGTCATGGAATATGACCTTGACATCAAGATTACTAGGTTAGTGAGGGGAAGAGGACTCTATGTGCAGTTCAACTCATCTTTTGGAAATGATTCAGAGGTCTCTCTCTTGTTGCAGAAGGAAGAACAAAATGAAAATCAATAAAATGTGCAAGCTAACTGGTTCCAAAATATGATTGTCTTCCTAAGGGATGGAAACTAACCTCCACACTTTAATAGAACCAAGAGGAGACACCTCATATTGCAGTCCATCCCCTATGCTTGTTGGATGGGATTTTATTCAAAAGGGACCTAAACGGTGTCCCGCTAAGGTGCATTCAAGGTAATCAGATCCTTAGGTTGCTAGAATAAGTTCACAATGGACCCTCAAGTGGCTCCTTATCAACAAGGACCATAGCCATGAAAATCATTAGGGCAGACTATTATTGGCCCTACCTATTTGGTGATGCTCATAAATGGATCAAACAGTGCAAGGACTATGCACTTTTTGTATGCAAACAAAGATTAGCAACTCTTCCCCTTCATCCTATCTCTGTTGATCACCCCTTTACTCAATAAGGGTTTGATTTTATTGGCCCTATCAATCTAGTGTCAAGTTCAAGCCACAAGTGGATTTTCGCTACCACAAACTATTTCACAAGGTGGATAGAGGAAGTTTCTTTGAAGGATGCAACTAAAAATTTGGTATTCAATTCCTTCAGGGGATTGCAACTAGATTTGGAGCTCCCTCCATAATTATATCAGACAATGCTAAGTCTTTTGTGGGATCTTAAATCAGTCTATGGGTGGTCCAACATGATGTGTTTCTAAAAAACAACATTAAATTACTATCTCCAAGGCAATGGTTTAGCTGATTCTTCCAACAAAACCCACATTAGAATCATCAAGAGAACTCTTGAAGACAATAAAAGTTCATGGCACATCAAGTTGGGAACAACCCTATGGGTTGATAGAATCACTCCCAAAAGAGTTTTGGGCAACTCACCTTTATGTTAGTATATGGAAGGGAAGGAAGGCTTCCCTTATCCCTTGAGTAGCCATCTCTAGACCTAGCACATTAGTTGGAGCTCTTAGAAAATGATGCCCTATCAGTAAGGTATGTTGAGCTTACAGAGCTTGAACAAGTCAAAAAAAGAGCCAAGTAGACTTTAAATGTCCATTAGGGATAAATAAAGGGATACTTTGACAAGAAATCCATTTTGAGGACCTTCCAAGTTGTAGATTTTATCCTAAAATGGGATGTTGGCAGAGAAAAACCAGGTAGGCACTCAAAATTTGATGCCATTTGGAGTGACCCTTATGTGATTACAGGCTGCAAGGAGGCTAATTCTTTCAACCTAGCTAGGCTAAATAGTGAAGACCTCCTAATTGGAGTCAATGGTATACAACTCAAATCATGTTCTTAGGGTGACTTTCAGCCATTATAAATATTGTAAAATACCTGTAGTTAGTTTTTCTAGCTTTCCATGAAGTGCTTGAGCATAGGTCATTCCCCCAGAATGGAAAATTTCAAAAAAATTGCAAGATGCAGTGAGGAGTTCCTTCTCTTTGTTCTCCTCTTTTTTTTGACTCATGTCCAATGGATATACACAGAGACATCTGGTCTTACCCTAAGAGATCTTAGGGCCCCCTCCAAGTCACCAAAATGTTGACCTTTTTGTGTCAACCCTCCCCTAAAGATAACTGATTTGAGAAACCTAAATTTTCGCATAACTTATGTGTTATGCACACTTGGCTAACATGCGTGTTATGCGCATTATGTTAGCAAAGTGCAAAGGGGAATTTTTGCCTTTACATCCTTTTCAGGCTCCTAGTTCTATTTTTGAGTTGATCGGTCAGGGTGGTTACTTTCACTTAAGTTTATCGACTCAAGGCCGGAAAGGTCATTGGCAGACGGTTTCCTTTTGTTTCCACCGGTTGGTGGCTATTTCTTTTAGCTCCCGCACCACCGCATGGTTCTTTGGGGTTGTTGTTCTTTCTTTGTGGGTGTGTGGAGCAATGTTTTCCCTTCTCTTACTTTCCCACATGTTCCTTCTGGCTCTACCATTTTTTACTGCAGGTATGCGGGAGATTATTTCTTTTGGTTGTCAGCCACCTCGTGACAGATTTAAAGGATGCAACATGACCTTTTGGGGTAGAAAACACATAGTGCGGATGGTATTCCCCACTATCCCATGCAGTAATACAAAGAATCAAAGGGGGAAACATGCCCTTGTGGGGTGATAAGCACATAGTATTGATGGGCTCTCCCCACTATCATGTAGCAAGTCCGTGGACATCATGGGGACCTTGCGAGGTAATAAAGGTGAAACAAATGTGGTTCCTTGCTACCCCGTATTAAAGAGAAAGCACATCAGGGTGTCTTGCAGGGTAAGAAAACATAGAGAGAACAATGCTCCTTGCCATCTTGTGCCAAGATACAATAGTGACATATACAAGTGAGGCCAACCCACCATGTGGCATGCATGTGCTCATGGATTTTCACTTAGTGGCATGATTAGATGACCATGTTTTAAAGCTCAATTGAGCCCTTTCGGGCTCTATGTGGAGAGATCTCGTGCATCCATCTTCACACAAATCTCTCTAATGGACAGTCAATTTTCAAACTTGCAGGGGCTATTGGTATTTAAACCTTTATGCATGGTGGTTGACGACCCGATGGTCGAGGTCCCTTTTTCTACCCAGTTGGTGCCCAATTTCAGATTATATCTCATCCAACCACTATATTATTTCAACATTACTCTAGACATGACTTCTACAGTCGATTTTAGACTCCACCCATGCCTCTTCAAGGAATTGTGTAGACTTTTGTGCCTATAGACACCATCCCAATGCATTCAATTTGCAGAGATTTTCTCTTTTGCAGGGATTTTATTTTTCCAGAGGTAGAGGATGCTCTCAGAGCTGAATTTAGCACGCCATCAAACCGAATTTAGCACGCCATCAAATCATCCTTGATCTGATCTTCCTCCTCTCTGATATTTTTGTAACCTAACCCTAACTAGGGTTAGGGTTTCTTAACTCCATCTTGATCTAAGTTATGCCTAAGCTTCAAAGGCAATTTTTTAGCCCTGCTTTAGGGTCCTTTTGTCTTTTCTCTTACATAATTTCATGTTTTTTATAACTATAAATGTTGTCTTGCCTTTGCATCAATAAAATATTCTTTCTTGCCTCTTTTTGGTTTAGATAATCTGTGTAGTGTGTTCTACCTCTTTATTTGAATGCATCTCTTTTTGGTTCTTTAGTTTATATGACTATGTTGATCCCTCTGTGTATGTTGAATATGAATTACTTTAATTCCTCTCTTCGTCCTATAGAATTCCAACCTTCACTTATTGAAATTGTTTTAGATAGAAACTTGTGCATAGCTAAGGTAGTTTTATTGATGCCTTGTGCATCCATAGGTAGAGAGGATCAAACTTCCATCTAGGTGCAAACCTTATTTCCCCTCTTTCAAGCATCCCTTCTTTCTCCCCTTTCCCTCTCAAAACCAGTAGAATAGATATTTCAATGTTGGGTTATTCCAACACTTGCACTTAGATTGGAAAGGAAGTCGACCTTCTCTGGAGACAACCTCACTTTTGTAAGTCCCACACTTGGGAGGTTTTTTACACATTACACAAGGTTGATGATCAAGGTTGTTTATCAAGCAAGTTCAACTTTTGTGACAATAGTAATGCCCATGGATGTTTGTCATGTATTACTTGGAAGACCATGGCAATTTGATAGGAAAGTGATGCATAATGGAAGGGAGAACACATATACAATTAAGAAAGATGGATTAAAATATACCTTGATGCCAATGAAGGAACAAGAAGAAGATAATAGTTGTCATAGCAGTAGTAAAGTAATGTTGATAAGTGGTAAGGAATTCATCCAAGAAATGAAGAAAGAAGAAGTAGTATTTGCATTGGTTATTAAACCTAGGCATGCATTTACCACCATGAAACTTGATCTTTTTCCTCCTAAAGTGCAAGGTATTTTGAATAAACATTTGGGTGCTGTTGCATCTTAATTGCCCAGTGAGTTGCCACCTATGAGAAGCATTACCCACCATATGGATTTGAACCAGGAGCTAGCCTTCCTAATAAAGCTTCTTATAGGTTAACATGTATGGAGAATGAAGAAAGAAGGAATCAAGTGGAAGACCTTTTGAAGAAGGGTTTGATAAGGGAGAGCCTAAGTCCATGTGTTGTTCCTATTGTGCTAGTTCCAAAGAAAGGAGGGGAATGGTGCATGTACACTGACTCAAGGGATACTAACAAGATTACAATAAGATATCGGTTTCCCATACCAAAAATAGAGGATCTTATGGATCCAAGTATTTTTCCAAGATAGATTTGAATAGTGGCTACCATCAAATAAGGATCAGACTGGGGGATGAATGGAAGACAACCTTTAAGACTAGTGATGGGTTGTATGAATGGCTAGTTATGCCTTTTGGATTGTCTAATGCCCCTAGAAGATTTATGAGATTAATGAATGAGGTTTTCAAACCGTTTCTTGGTAAATTTATAAATGTATATTTGGATGACATTTTGGTATTTATCAGGTCTAAGAAGAAGCATATATAACATTTGAGGATGGCATTGAAGAGGTTACATGAAGAAAAGTTGTAGATTAACTTAAAGAAATGTGTGTTTATGCAGACTGAGCTAATGTGTTTGGTCTTTATGGTGTCTAAAGATGGACTAAAGATGTATAAGGAGAAGGTTCAAGCCATCCTTTATTGTCCAACACCAAGAAGTGTAATGGATGTAAGAAAGCTTTCATGGTCTTTCTAGTTTTTATAGAAAGTTTATAAGAAATTCCAGTCATGTAGTGGCACCTATTTTTGGACCATAAAAGGGACTAAAAGAGCACTTGTGTGGACTAAGGAGGCTGAAGAAAATTTTAGATTTCTTAAGAAGAAGGTAAGTGAGCAACCCATTCTTTCTTTGCCTAATTTTGACAAGGTGTTTCAAGTAGAATGTGATGCTAGTGGGTTAGCAATTGGGGAAGCCCCAAGCCAAGATTGAAAATTGGTTGCATATTTTAGCGAGAATATTAATGATTATAAAAGGAGGCATTCTTCTAATGATTTGTATTTCTATGCTTTGGTTTAGTCCCTAAAGAAACAAAGACATTATTTGTTGCCTAAAGAGTTCGTTGTGTATACAGATAACCATGTGATGCATGTTATTATGATGATCCGGTTACTACTAAGAGGGGGGTGAATCAGTAGTAAAATAATTTTGCAATACTTCAAAAAACTGTTACGATAACTACACAAACAATCTTCATATGCAGATCTACCAAACCATTCACTCAAGTGTTCATCATTATGCAAACTATGTAAAGATATCAAAAGCACACATCAACAATGAAACCACAATATGAACACAAATATTTTTCACATGGAAACCCAAATGGGAAAAAGCACAGTGGGAATTAGCACCCACAACATATTTGCACTCTTTTAGAATGCGTCCAGTTAAAGGCCTAGCTCGGTTAGGAGCTTACAATATGCCTGGTTAAGAGAAGACCCTGTTAGGAGTCACCCGGTTAAGGGATTTTACCTTAGCCCTATTAGGAGTAACCTTGTTAGAGGATTTTAAACTCAAGTTAATGAGCCACCCAGTGAAGGGATTTACAAATTAGACCTATTAGGATCTACCCGGTTAAGGTATTTCAAACTGTTGTAAATGTTAAGGAACAATAGGGCAAATGATCTGATCACAACACTTCCTTGCTTTCTAGTACAGATTCTTTTTAGCTCAACTTTGCTACACACATGCAAACACTTCAATCTAGTTCGGCTACACCTTCTCTCAAATCACCGACATGCAATCTCTTCTCCAACTAGCCCTAAATACATTTTTTAGTTAGGTCAGCTACATAACCCTAACTACATTCAAAATACAATGAATTTACATTTACAGATCATTACAAATCATTATAGATCATTACAGATCATTACAACAAATTTCTAGGCAATTTCCATCGTTGAATGATGACCGCATATCACCGCATATCAATTTGATAAGCAATCAAACCCTTGTCACATTCTACTAAGAACTTTGTTGTTTCCCAAGAAAACTGATCCTTGTACATGCTCAAACACTATCTTATCATTACACATGGATTCTGACACATCATCACTAAGTTATAAACATGATAAGATTCACCTCCAAACCATAAATCATTACTGGTTAAAGATCTGATACCGGTATACATTCTTCTTCACAAAGTTAATGACAGTCAATTATAACTCGCTCAATACATTGAATCTGTTGATACAATTTCAATCACAGACTCATGCCAATGTCATAAACATATGTTCCAAACCACAACACCTAACTCTTCACCAATCGTCCATACCAGTCACTTGATCATCGCATTGTTCTTGTTTACCGGTTTACAACAACTTAGTAGTGTTGTTGTCTAACACATTCCTCTACTGGTTAGGCTATACCGATAGGCCTAGATGACTTAGATGACTCAAAAAATATGGTTGCCATCAATGACAACACAAATAAAGTCATCAAACAACTTACAACTATATCATCGCCGTCTAGCCAACAATCTCCATCAACTTTATCGGTCATCTTCATCTCATCAACATCTCCAAATGCCAAAATCTCCCCATCATTATCTTCATCAGTTATGCTAAAAATCTCCCCCTTTGGCATTGTTGGCAACACCAAAATAGAAATACCAAAATCTCATTATGCAAAACTATTAGAGTTCCAGTCATGACTGTTGTACATGTCTTTACTGCAATTCTTTGTTCTTCTCCTCCTTTACCACTTTTCTTCTCTTCGCTTTACTTCTCCACCTATCACTTTTGTTCTACCCCTTTGACAACAATGCCAAAGTTGAAAAGTGTCAAATTCATCTGTTGTTGCTATGGTTTTCTTCATCTTTATTGCTCCCCCTGAGGAGTAGCCCATCTCATCAATCCACAATGAAATATCTTCAATTAGTTGACTAGATTGATGTTGCAACATCTTAGTTGACGTTCTGTAGGGGTATAACCCCTAGCTTGCCTCTGAGATACTCAAAGGTCGCTTTAGGAAATGGCTTAGTGAAGATATCAGCTAATTGCTCCTTACTTAACACATGATCCATCTTGAGTTTCTTTTCCTATACTCTTTCTCTCAGAAAATGATACTTCAGTTCAATATGCTTTGTTCTAGCATGCAATATCGGGTTCTTTGAAATGCTTATTACACTTGTATTATCATAATACATGACCATCGGTTCTATCATAGTCTCCTTGAATCCTTCTAACACATGTCTCATCCATATTGCTTGAGTATAGTTCAAAGATGCAGCCACATACTCTTCTTCTATTGTAGAGTGAGAAATGCAACTGTGTTTCTTACTTGTCTAAGATACCAGTCTTCCTCCTAGAAAGAATGCTCCATCGGTTGTGCTCTTTTGGTCTTCTACATTACCTACCCAATCAGTATCTATGAACACATTCAAGGAGAAGTTTCCTATGTATGGATACCATAATCCATAATCAATAGTTCCTCTAAGATACCTAAAAATTCTCTTCACTGCAACCATATGAGTCTCTTTAGGATTATTATGAAATCTAGCCACTATACCAACTGCATGAGAAATACCTGGTCTGATATGAACAACATGGTGTAGTTTCCCAATCATGGATCTATACTCAGTTTTATTCACTAGATCTAAATCATCTTCCTTGGATAATCTACAACTAGTAACCATAGGGGTTCCAACTAGTTTGATGTCTTCCATTCCAAATGTTTTCAATACCTCCTTTACATATTGAGACTAACCAATAAAGATTCCTCCTTTCATCTGTTGGACCTATAAACCAATGAAAATTTTGATTTCTCCTATCAAAGACATTTCAAATTCTTTTTTCATTTCTTCTGCAAAAGTTAAACTCATGCCATCATCTCCTCCAAATATGATATCATCTACAAACACTTCTATAATCAACAACTTGTCTCCTTTTGTCTTCAAGTAAATTTTGTTGTCCTCACTGGTTCTCTGAAATCCAATCTTTATTAGGTGTGAATGGAGTCTCTCATACCATGCTCTTGGAGCTTTCTTTAATCCATATAAATCTTTATGAAGTTTTCACACCATGTCCTTGTCTTCAGTCAATGCAAACCCATCTAGTTGTTCAATGTAAACCTCTTCTTCTAGAATTCCATTCAAAAATGCAGACTTAACATCCATTTAGTATACCTTGAATCCTTTGAATGCAAAAAATTCAAGTAGCATTCTTACTCCTTCAAGTCTAGCAACCGGTGCAAAGGTTTCTCCATAATCTTCACCTTCTTCTTGTGCATATCCTTAGCAAACTAGTCTAGCCTTGTTCTTGATCACTTCACCATCTTCATTCAATTTTTTTCTAAACACCCACTTAGTACCAATCACATTTTTATTAGTTGGTCTGGGGACAAGTGACCAAGTGTTGTTATTCTCTATTTGATCAAGCTCCTCATTCATAGCCTTTATCCAATCATCATCCTTGGGTGCTTCCCTCATTGTCTTAGGTTCAACTGTGGAAATCAGACAAGCACTTTCTTTGATCTTTCTTCTTGTTTGAACTCCAACATTCATGTCTCCAATTACCTGATCTGCTGAGTGATTCAACTTTACATATCTAGGTATAACTGGTTCCGGTATAGAAGTCTCTTCTTGTTCTTCTTCTTCATCTTCATCTTTATTTTCCACCGGTTGAGTAGTATCCTCCACACTATTCTGCTCAGTATCATTTTGAACTTCCAGTTCAATAATCACTAGCTTTTGTTCATCTATTGCATCAGATTTGTTGGTATCATCAGACTTGTAAGAATACTCATCAACTTTCACATTAACACTTTCCACAATTTTCTTGGTTCTTTTGTTAAAGAACTTGAATGTTTTTCTCTTCGTTGTATAACCAAGGAAAGTTCCTTCATCACTCTTAGGATCAAACTTTCCAGTATACTCATCTCTCTTTATGTAACATGTGCTACCAAAAATTTGAAGTAACTAGCATTAGGAGTACGACCATACCATAATTCATAGGGAGTTTTTTCACTACCTTTGTTGACCAATACCCTATTCATTATGTATACTACAATGCTGACTGCTTCTCTCCAAAATATTTTAGGTACATCTTCTTGTATCAACAATGTTCTAGCTACTTCAAATATGGTCTGGTTGCTCCTTTCTGCAATTCCATTTGTTGTGGTGTCCTTGGTGTAGATAGTTGTCTCTTGATTCAATTCTCATCACAATATTTCACAAATTCAGCTGATGTGAATTCTCCACCCCGGTCGGATCTCAAGCTCTATAGATTCTTATCAGTTTCTTTCTCCACTAAGGCTTTGAATTCCTTAAACTTGACGAAGGCATCAGACTTCTCCTTCAAAAATGTAACCCACATCATTCTTGAATGATCATCATGAAATATCATGAAATATTTATCACCATAAAAGCTCATAGTCCTCATAGGACCACATAAGTCAGTGTGCACCAAATCTAAAATATTTTCAGAAGAAAATGATTTTCTTTTGACAGAGGAAGTAGTCATCTTACCCAACTGACACTCTTTACAAATCACATTGTCTGGTTTGACTAGTTGTCGCATACCTCTAGCCATACTTGACTTGCTGACCTTAACCAAATTATCAAAATTTACATGACAAAATCTTCTTTTCCATAACCAACTGTCGTCAACTTTTGCAACCAAACAACTATTAACATTGGTGTTTTGATGAAATAAGTTACCTTTTGTCTATTTACTAGTAGCAATCAGTTCTCCTTTGCTTCATAAAATCCTACACACTCCATTCTTGAACTCAAGATGATAACCCTTATCATTTAGTTAACCAACACTCAACAAGTTATGCTTCAATCCTTCAACCCAATACACATCATCAAAATTACTTTTTCCATTTAAATAAATTGAACCTTTACTTTTTACCAAGAATGGTATATTTTTGCCAAATCTCACTACTCCACCATCAAATTCTTTAAGTGATATGAACTTGTTCTTGTCACCGGTCATGTGATGTGAGCAACCACTATCAATGACCCACTCATCATTGTTGTCAATATGAGACACTAAAGCTTTCTTATCAGAGAGATCTTCCTTAACTACTATAAAACAATTTCCCCATTATCTTCATCCATTGATTCCTCATCGGTAACACCTTCATCAACTGCAACATAACATTGTTTCTTACCTTTTCCCTTAAACCTTCTAAACTTTTCCTTTTGATCATAGTTAGAACAATTTGCAACAATATGTCATATTTTCCTACATGAGAAACACTCAAGAGGAAGATTGCCTTTGTACTTACCGGTGCCTCTAGCAAGTTTCTTTTCTATTAAAGCCTCAATATCCATCAGGTTATGTTCACCATCTACTTCTTCATTACCACCGCCATGATGACTTGACCTATATTCATTCTTTTCTTTTCTTACCAGTGCATTAGATACTGATGCTTTGAAATCAAATTATACTTTCAATATACTATTATCAAAGCTATTGAATTCAAAAGTAGTAAGCTTGCCTATACTTGAATCAACTATAACTTTATCTTTGCTAACAGACCTCAATTCTTGGATAGCAGATACTCTAATAGCATAAGTAGGCAATAAGGTTCTAAGAATTTTACTTACCACAGTGTCTTCTCCTATGGTTCCACCAGCACTTTTGATTCCTCCAACTACTTCTTTTATCCTTTGTCCATACTGGGTGATGTTCTCACCTTCCATAATCTTCATATCATCAAACTTGCCTCTTAGGCTTTCTTCTTTAGCTTTTTACACATGCTCGTCTCCACAATAAATCAACTTAAACTTTTCCCATACTTCATAAGTGGTTTCTAAACCATGAACATCAATATACTCATAATCAAAAAGTGTACTTATAATGGCTTCCAATGCTTGAATATTCTCATGTTGTGTTTGCAATTTGGAGGAATTGATTATATGTTGCATTGATGTTTTTTCATTGATGGAAACACCGGTTGTTTTGGTTGTTTACCAATTTCTGGTTGGTTCTGGCAGAGTGGATGGATTATGATATTGATCTAGTATGCTCCGGTATGCTTTAGTTTGTGGAATTTATTTGGATCTGTCATTCATGCTATTCAGATGCATATGATGATCAGTTGGTTCAGTATTTGGTGACTCAGATACTATCATTTGTTCTAGTAAGCCTTTTGGTCACCGGTAAGGGTTTTACCAGCAGAGCTTTGTTGAAGATATTTTGATGCATGTGATAAATGGTGTTGGTGGGGCTTCTAGATGGCTTTTAGGATGTTGTTGGTTACCTTGTTCGTGTTCCTAGTGATTGATGGTGTTGCATTTAGGATGGGACCTAATGCTATCTTATTTTGCTAGGTTATGGACTAGTTTATGTAATGTGTTGATGGTTGACCCCAATGTGTTACCAGATGGAATCATTGATTGGATTATGTTATTTCGGTCTTAGGCTGACTTGGTTGATAATTGGATTCCAGGTTTATGTTATGAATTTATTGTATTATCTTTTAGGTGGCCAACCTAATTGTTTAGGTCCTAGGTTGGTATAAATATGATGTAAGATCTCTTTGTAGATTATGGGCATATGGTATTATGGTTATGGGATGATTGTGCAATTATATGTGTGCGAAAAAATATTGTAATCATATGCAGAAGTTTTGGTTGATCATGGGTGATCGAATTGGGTTGGTAAGAGAGGTTTAAGACCTCTGGTACATAGCTTAACTGGAACTGTACTCAGGCATAGGGGATACTATCTTTGTAGTTAACTCTTCTTTCCGAATTGTAGTCTAGATTTATTTTGTAGTCAATGAGGCTCCTTTTGTGATGAGTGGTGTGCTCTAGGCTATTGGCCTTCATGCATGTGTAGGCCCCTCATTTTGTAATCACATACTTACTACAGAAGTATTATCTGACTGTGGGTAAGCTTCCCACCATGTTTTTTCCCTTTACCGAGTTTTCCATGTACAAATCTTGGTGTCATGTGTTCTGAATGGATGGTAACTATTCTATGATTTATGTTTATGCTTAATTGCTATATCAGTTATTTTGGTATTTGGTTTATGCATTCTAATATTGGGTTTATGTGTACTGGTAATAAGGATTTGAATGTTTAAAGTTCTGTAATCTGTTGACAACTGATTCACCCCCACCCCCCTCAATTGTCCTCTAGTTATTTGAGTTATCTTACAATTGTTATCAGAGCTTGGTCCTCTCTATAGAAGCTTAACTGCTTGAGGAAGATCCTATGGCATTTAACAATTCAAGTTCATCAAATACATCTACAGTTATTTTTTCAGAGCGAAATTCCTAGGCTTGATGGAACAAATTATAGGGTATGGAAGATTCAGATGAAGACTCATCTGAGATGTCTTGGAAAGGAAATTTGGGAGATCACTAAGAAATGAGTAACACCTTTTAATCCAACATCTAGCAATCCTCCTCCGACGGGCCTAGAAAAGGAGCTTAAGAATGATTGTAGAGCTAGAGAGGCCCTTTTGTGTGCACTTTTTGATCAACAAATAATGGGAGAAACCGAAAAATCAACTGCAAAGGCTATATGGGACAAATTGGAGACTCTAAATGAAGGTGACCCCACTGTTAAAATTTCTAAACTTGATGGTTATCGGGTAAGGTATGAGAACCTAAAGATGGAAAAAGATGAAATGATTACTGCTTTTATGGAGAGAGTTAACGAGATTGTTCTCAAAATTCAATGTAGTGGTGGATCTCTGAGCAAAGATGAAATTGTTTCTAAAGTACTGAGAGCTTTGCCACCAACTTATAAGATGAAGGCTACTACAATTAAAGAGATGAGAACTATGGCAAACACCTCTGTTAATAGGGATACCTTGGTTGGGAAGCTATCTGCTTTTGAACTTGAGGAATTTGGACCATCTGGAGCTGTAAAATTTGAACCTACTTTTCATACATCTACATCATCTACTAGTAAAAGTGATTGGAAATATTTATATGCAAAGGAACTAGAGGATATGAAGAAAGAACATGAAGAGTTTGAGCAACTTGAAGTCTTATTTGCTAGAAGAGTACATAAAGGAGTAGCAGGAAGTAAGTATGAAGGACAATCACCTTTTAAATGTTTTTCAAGTAATAAGATAGGTCATTTTGCATCTAGATGTCCTGAAAGGAATTCAAGATTTGAAGAAAGAGCTACAAGATCTTGTAGGCCTAACCATGATTATCAAAACAAGCATAAGTACAAGAGGAACAAAGACAAATCATGCTACTTTGCTGATGAGGAAGGTGTGGATGATTCTGATTATGAACCAACACAAGATTCAACTAGTGGATCCAGCAATGGAAAGGAATGGGTATTTTTGGCTATCAGGGAAGATGATCTGGTACCTGAAGAGAAGGCTCTTGCTACTAAAATTGAAGACAAGGATGAATGGGTGATTGAAAGTTGATGTTCACATCATATGACTCGAGATAAAAGGAAGTTCTTATCTTTGCAAGAATTTCATGGTGGTGTGGCTAGATTTGGAGATGATAAAGCATGCATGATCAAGGGAAGATGAGCAATATCATTGGATGGTAATCATAAAATTGATAATATTTATTATGTTGAAGGTTCCCAAAACCACAGATTGGAAATCCTCGAGCTTTGCCAAATCTCCTACTGATTTCTCAATCAACCTTGGCCAACAAACAAGAATGGTCAAAGACAAAATTCCTCTGCACTTTAGGCTCCACTAGACCTAGGTGGTTATACCTTAATCTCCAAAGAACAAAGAGACTTCTTTATAGTGAATTTAAACTTGTCAAATTAGTTGTTTGCAGGAATGGCAAAATTTTTCCTTCAATTGTGCTTTATTATGTGCTTTTAACTTGCTTTAATCTGAAAACTTGAATGTAATTAATAGTGAATGAATGCTTATAAAAGAATGTTGTTGGAACCTTAAATAATTATGAAAAAAAAAAATACTGATAGGAATAAGAAGTATGTTTCCCTTATGGGGACCTTATGCACATCAAATTTACTAACAAAAAACTAACAATAGACCAGTGACTTATCTAACAATTAATATGTTAATTAATGGACGAATATTTGTAATCAACTTTTGAGACAGTTTGAACAACTCACAAATATGCAAGACTATCAATGCAATGGCTTCATTATGTGTTGCAAGAATAACAAAAACAATTATGTTTCCTACACAACAACATGTGATGGCATACTGCAGCAAATTTTAATTAGATTTATCCAACGAACTTGATTCATCAACACCATGTAACATAAAATGATTTGAAGATAAAGATAGTGAATCTTATATATTAATTTTTAGAATAAAAATATATACAAAAGCTACAAACTCACAGGTGCTTCATGATATTCTTACTTGCACAAAAATGACTTTTCATTTCTATGGACTTGCTTTACATAACACTACTAGTCCCAACAAACAATCTGAAAGATAGGAGCTCATAAATTTTGAACCCGACTTGTATACAAAAATGACTCCCTATACATATGTGACTCAAAAGACACAAATGAAAGGACACACCCTTTCATTAGTAGAAACTAAAAACTGACAAAAACCTAACTAATAACTCCCTAACTTCTATAACAACTAACAATATTATAAAACATATTATAATTGACACAAATTAACTCTGGCCATCTAGGACCAACCCACATTTCTGAATATGCCAAAATTAGGCCTCATCCTTGTAAGTGTTGGAGTTTAAGATGATATCCCACACTTCAATCTCTATAGTTACAAATCTTTCCAACTGCTCCATTGTCTCTACCATGTCCAAGGTGTCAGCCCATGCAATATCTAGGGAAGCATCAAGTAATGATTGACATTCTGTAATCCACACATTCCCGTCCTTAATCTGCCATGTTTGATCTATCACTTCTAGAATACCATGTCGCACAATTCCCTGACAATCATCATATTCAACCTTTAAGTCTGCATCAAACTTATCATGCTTCTTTATTATTCTATGGATTATCTTAATAATTGGATTGTCTGCCTGACTAGCCTTCTTATCTTGTAAGAGCATATGTAATCTGGCAGAGATTCTCTTATGTGACATACTATTATCCATATTCTTGTGATAAACTATCTAGAAGTCTTCAACAACTCCACTTATCTTTTCAAATCTTTTTGACAATAAGACACATGTTGTGTCTGCCCTTATGTTCTGCATTTTGTCTTTCAACTTCTTATTTTCTCTAAGTAATTCCTCATACTTCTTCTTCAATTTTGATTCATCTGTTATTTGGGGTACAGGATGACCTCTACTTCTCAAGAGCTCTTCATACAGTGACTTGTATTTCCCTACTTCTTTTGCTAAGATATTCATCTGTGCCTTATTCAATTTGGAAATATCAATCCCCATATTTGTTGTGACCATTGGATCCACTTCACCAACTTTTAGCTTCATCATGTGACTGAAAGCTTTATCAACATCAATTATCTTTGGCCTTTTGTTTAAAGGATAAAGATCCCACAACAACATAGCTTCCTCATCTTTGCCATACCTTGACCTAATGAAAATATCATCAACTCCCTGAATATCCAATTTGAATTCTTTATTTTCTGAATTTAACAGACTATCAAAAATGTATGAGGCACTCAAATCCCAACCAAGAAAAAGAATAATCCCTGACTCTGAAAGCAATTGTCTCCCTCTTTGAGGGGTCATCACAACCATTTCTACATCAATCTCAGCTTTCAGCCTCCTTGTTAACTTTGCCTCATTATTCGGGGTGATATCAGGGATTGCATCCCTCAATCGCTTGCCTTTGAATTGATACAAATAGGTCCTAAACTCTTTAGAATTAATAAAAATATCATCAGACACAAAGGTTCTATGCTACTCCAATTTGGCATCAATATAAGCATTCATCCTTGCAAGAATTTTATCTTGTGCTTTAGGTTCCTCTTCTCTTTCAGGCATTTTAAATCCTGAGACAACCTCATTTTCACCCGATTCACTTTCAACTTCTTCTTCTTCCTCCACTTCTTGCAGTCTCTATATTCTTTCTTCAAATTTCTGATTCAAATCCTGAAAAATCTGCATAGCTTCGTCAGACTCCATGTTTCTGAAGATATCCAGAGCTTCGATATGCTCATGCAAGTAATCACCAAGATTCTTATTTTTTCAACACTGGTGTATATAGCCCTCTGGGTCATAATTTTTCCTTCTTGTGTGCTCATACAGATTATAATCCTCTATTAACTTTTTGTCAATAATACCATAAGCCTTTGTTGATACAATGGTGAAATCACCAAAATGCAGAGTTCCAGGTAAGAAGACTTTCTTGTGGGCACCTCTAAAGTGATGTGCATTAGAGACACTCATTTGTCTCACAATCTCCAACTAAGCAATTCGGTCTGGCACAGGCTTTGGTATCACATAGGGAGCACCTTCGAATCCAAAAACCATAACATATGAGAAATCTTGGCATACATACCAATCACCCCAATTATGATTCACCCTTGTATCTCCATGCTTCAATCTGTCATACAAATTCTTTATACAAACTTCCATATATAGATTTAATATATTAGGAACATTTACTCAATTGAAATTGTGCTATGATTTGCCTCGTACAAACATAGACCTATCTATTGCCTCCATTTAATAATGGTGGGTTGATTAGTTTCAAATCTGATTTGACAATAGCTAATCAGCACAACTCCTCCTGATGATTCAATCACTTGGCACCACCCATCTTTTTGATTGGCATAGGTCTCCCTGATCACTTCATCAGGCATCGACTTAGCTCATTTTCCATCATTCCGATGGTTATAGCTTCCCCGATGGCTCTACCTTCTTGTTAGGTTTTACTTTCACCTTTATGTCACATCGGCATAGGCCATTCCAATGCACTCTCCTTCTATTCCTTCGTGGCATTCTGCCCGTTGGGTATCGGCATAACTCCAAATATGTTCCTCTGATGCTTAGAAGTTATTACAATGAGTCCTCCTTCATAGTCCACATCTCATTCGTTACAACAGGTCACCTTATCGGGTATCAGAACAACTCATTTTATGTTTCTCCGATGACTCGATGACATTGACCTCATACTTGTGTTACTTCTCTAGTCTATCATCATACATTTCCCTGATGATATCTCCTTGCTCACACCCATCTCTGCTTTCTCATCGGGTATCGGTGTAACAAAAAATGTGTCCTCCTGATGAGTCGACGATATCCTAATGACTTTGACTTCGATCGGTGTAACTTATCCCGATCAAGTCTCCTTCTTTGTGCCTGCCTTGTCTTCCTCATTGGGTATCGGTATAACCTGAAACACCTCTCCCCGATGGCTTGAGTTACCCTGATGACTCAGTATTCTCCTCCTTTTGGTATCGCCTCATCGGAGTAGGTCCAACTGATAACACTGTCTTCATCACCTAGTCCATCAGGTATCGGGGTAGTGTAAGATAACACTTTTTGATGACCCGATGACATCACCAACAAGTGTTCCGCTCCATCTGACATCAGCATAAGTTCTAGCAATAACCTCATCGGGTATCAGGGTAACTTTTTTTGTGTGCTTCTGATAGTGAACGCTATGCTGATGACTCTGCCTTCTTGTTATGCTATCGATGTAGCTCTTCCCGATGGATTACTAACTTGCCAAACTTCTTCCTACCAATCGCACCCTAAGAAAACACCATCGGACTCATCAATGTGAGTTTTTCCAATCAACACGCACCCTTTTCTCCTTAGGCAATCTTATCGGGGTGACTTACGTCGATAAACATAATTTTATATTTTATGAAGAGAAGGCTTTCTTTCACAAATGTAACTTTCCATAACCATGCTAATGGACTTCTAAGGCACTGGAAAACATCTTTGAATGCACTCATGACCCTACTTCTATGATGAACCCTAAAATGTGCTCTTGCAATGCAAAGACTGTCATGATGAAGGTTATCAAAATGTCACCATACTTAATTCCATCCCTTAATATGCCCAGGTGATACTTGTTCATATAGATTTAGGCTACAATTGGAGTTCTTTGACACAGCAACATATCCCTTGTGCATGCAATCCACCAATAAATGCTCTTATGATGAAAATATACATATAAAACATTAATAAATAGCACAAAATATTTTGCAAAAATATGTGCTAAGAGTGGCTCTTTCTGCGGATGTATGTCCTTTTTATGGACATAGCAAGATCTCAGCTATGTCTAGAAAGAATACCAATAAACACAAATAAACAAAAACAAAAAATAAAGGCTACACTACTAAAGTACAAAGATACTCCATGTTCCTTAAGAGAAGAAATGCTTGAGATACTGTGCATGAACTAGAAACTCCTGAATTTCACCATCAGTGTTTTGCAAAAAGTGTGAATTTTCTCTTCCTTTATCCATGATGATGTATGGTCCTAGCCAAAGTGCTTCAAACTTTCCATGCTTTCCCTTGTCCTAGTCTTTTGCATTCCACTTGAGAACCCACTCTCCTCTTTTAAAAGTTTTCTCACAGGATTTCTTGTCATGCAATGCCTTTACCATTTTGTGCCTCTGTATGCTTTATTCCTGAGCCTCTCTTTTGTATTCATCCAATTCGGCCAACCGGACCAGCCTGTCTTCCATGAAATCAACATCTTCTAAAAAATTCTCTGAAACAAATTTATACACTAGGAGCAAGTTGTTCAGAGGCAACCTTGATTCTTTACCATAAACAAGTTGATAAGGAGAAAACCCTATGGACTTCTTGAATGTTACCCTATCTTCCCATACTGCCAAATTCAACTTTGAGTCCCATGCCCTTTTGTTGTCACCTAACATCCTTTTAATGATTTTTAACAAGTTTTTGTTACTAGATTTTGCTTGTCCATTCCCTTGGGGATGATAAGGTGATGAATATGACAAGGTGATTCCATAGCTTTCACAAAAGTCAGAAAATTATTTGGATCTAAAACACATCCTATTATCTACAACAATTATGTGGGGTACCCCAAATCTTGTCAAAATATTCTGCAAAAAAAAAATTGTTACTACCTTACTTGGAGCCTGCCTTGTAGGAATTGCCTCTACCCATTAAAGTAATCAGTGGCCACCAAAATCTATTTGTGTCCTCCACTAGATTTATTTGTAATTTCTCCTATGAAATCAATACCCTACACCTGAAAAGGTTCTTCAGTCTGCACGGGTCTAAGTGGAAGAGCTCCATCATATTTAAGCTTTCCTAAAAAATTTGGCAAGCCTCACATTTTCTAATATAAGTATAACAATCCTTACAGACTTGTGGCCAATAGTAACTGGCATTAAGTATTTTATGGGCAGTGGTTTTTGTAGATAGGAATTTGGAAATCATCAAAGCAAATAGATATAAACATTAAACTAGCTCAATCACGAAAACTCAATTGCAATGATAACAAAACCTTCAAACATTCAATAGAGATATGGAAATGAAACATTCAATTCAAACGCAAACCATCACAAATGCGGATGTCTCCTCCATGATTCTCCATTGTCCTTCTTTCTCCTTCAAATTGCTTTGTTTTGTGGATCTCACCTTCAAGTGCATAAGCATAATGTGAAAGCAAGATTGACAAGATGGTAGCGTAAGAATACTAGAAGCGTGATTGATTCGGGGATCGATTTGAAAAAGTGATTAATTGGGATTGAAGAAAATCATCCAATTTATAGATAAATTGGATAAAAGACAAGATTAGTATGAAGAGATTTGAAAGGAAATTTCAAATCAAGAATGACAAATATGACAAATTATGACAAATTGACACTTTCTATGCGAAATTGATTGATTGATAATTATGACAAATTATGACAAATTGCTATGTCAAAATTGATTGATTGACAAATTGACATGTCATCCCCATGAAATTAGGAGAAATAGGAGAAATTAGACGAATTAGAAATTAGAAAATTAGAAAATTGATGAAAATTAGAAAATTAGGAATTAGGAGAAATTAGAAAATTGGAAAATTAGGTAAATTAATTAATAATTTTTCATTCATTAATTAATTCACAAAGAGAGGAGGAATTAGTTAGCCAATTAAATAAATATTTAATTGTGACAAGAAGACTTAGGATAAATAAATAAATTATTTAACCTAAAGGGAGAAATGACAAACAAGATTAAATGAATAAATCATGAAACCCTAGAAGATGAATTAGAAATGCAAGGATGACAATTAGGTCTTGACAAAAGATAATTGATGTTGATTCGATTATGATTCTGATTAACAAAGAACCAATGCTGACAAATGGTTTGATTGATAAATGCACAAATTGATGAGGAACAATGACTAATTGATCCAAATTGACATGATTGAGAAGGACGATGATCGATGACAAATCGATCGTAAAATAACAAGATTGAAAATGACAACGATCGATGACAAATCGATCACAAGATGACAAGATTGAAAATGACAACGATTGATGACAAATCGATCACAAGATGATAAGATTGATAAGAGGACAAAACCCTAATTCCATCATCAATTAGGATTGACGATGTCAAAATATGCCAAATGAGCACGCACATTGATGCGACAGGATAAGATGGACCAAAATCATGACTGAAGATTGTTATCGACAAGACCAAATTTGAAAGCGAGACAAATGAAGAATGTAGAAGAAGGACTCGATGCTCGCAAATGATAAAGACCAAGTGCGTGACATAGAAGAAATGTTAATGCGATGCAAAAACCCTAAAATAAGGCAATGCACCAATGTTAAAGTATGACTCCGCAAGCGTTGACCATTTTTAGATGTCTACAGTTTTTATTGAAAAGTGTCCCCTACATACACCTTCATGCACTTCCTTTAAAACAGATTGTGCTTGATAAACATCCAAACAAAATAAAAGGATAGCATCCCTGTTTTCCAATATAAATCACCTTTAAGCAATACATACCTAGATGAGTGAAGCTTAAGTGTTCTTTTCTGACTATCATTTAAATCCTCTGGACACTTCATGTGTTTTAAATAATAGATAATATTCTTGTACCAAGGACACATTTCAATTCTTATTTAAGCCTCCCCTAATTCTACCTGATTTATCTGTGTTGCTTCCAAATTTAATTTTGTCATCAACCTAGCCAAACCTTGACCTCTTACCAATTTAGTAATCTAGATGTCAATGTTGAACTCCTGGATTTGATTGATCCATCTACATCTTCTCCCAGTATTTTCAGTCTGCCTGAAAAATATCCTTGACTGTTGCATTAGGAACATAGGAAATGACATTAGCTCCCACAATATGGTCTAAAAGATTTTACATCTTTTACTAGGGCATATGCATGTTTCTCATTTATATCATAATTTAACTTAGAAGCTTGTAGTGTTTTGCTAAAGAAGGCCACTGGTTGTTCATGACCTTCATCATTCTTTTGTAACATAACCGTAGCAATAGTATGAAATGAAGCAAAAGAAAATACTTGAAAATGTTTAGAGAAATTGGGAGATTTAAGTACAGGTGCTTCCTTGATGACCCTTTTAATGTTCACAAAGGACTCAATTGCATCATTAGTCCATTTTATCTCTACACCCTTTTTCAACATCTTTGCAATAGGTTTTACAATCTCAGAAAAATTTGACACAAATCTTCTCACAAAATTAATTTGTCCAAAGAATGATTGAATGGCTTTGACTGTTTTAGGAATCTGAATTTTATCGATGGCTGCAATTCTCTTAGGGTCAATCCTTACTCCATCTTTAGATACAATATGACCGAGCAATTTACCTTCAGTGACTCCAAAGTGACTTTTTTTTGGGTTTAGAGAAATACCATATTAGAGTGCTCTGATGAAAATATTATCTAGATCATTACAGTGGTTCTCTTCTTACTTGGAGTATGTTGTCAAATCATCCTAGTATACAACTAGAATGTAATCAATGAGGCCTTCAAAGGCTACATCCATGGCCCTTTCAAAAGTATCTCCAGCATTGGTAAGTCCAAACGGATTCTTGGCATACACATATTGATGGTATGATGAAAGAATAAGTATCCAGTAGAATACTAAGAGGGGGGGGGTGAATCAGTATATTGAAAAACTGATATAAATTTCCCAAACTTAAACTCAATCAGATAAAGTAAACATATCTCAGTCAAGATCAATATTCATAGGAATACTTGACATTAACCAATTTAACTGTTATGACAACTTTAACATTAAACACCTTCAATCTTGTAAACATCAACAATGCTTAATCATAACTCAGCGTATTCATCTCTCAATGCTTATACTTAACATGCCTTATCAGAAGTTAATCAAATCAACAAATAATATCAGAGCCACAAAAGCTTTCACCACTTGACACAAATGTTTATACATGGAAAACCTAAATAGGTAAAAACCACAGTGAGATGGGACTCACAAGGATAGCTATCTAAACTCTTTCGAAGTTCGCCCTATTAGGAGCCAAACCCTATTAGAGCTTTACAATAAGTCCTGTTAAGAACTAATTCTGGATAGGAATCACCCGGTTAAGGGATTTACAAATATGCCTTGTTAGAAGCACAATACCCTATTAGGAGTAACCTCGCTAGAGGATTTAAGAATCCAAGCTAATGGACCACCTTGTTAGAGGATTTAATGAGTAACCAAGCTTGTTAGAGCTTACCCGGTTAAGGGATTTTACTTCTGTTGTAATTGTTAGAAAACAGGTTTTCTTGATCTGTCTGAGTAGCACTATCTTTGCTTGATCAAATCCTTCTAAGCTTCAATTTGCCTTCACTCAAAGTGAAGATCCATTCACTGGTTGGGCAACCACACACTCAATGGGTTTTCTATCAACCTTGCCATCAACCTTTACAAACAACTTCATCGACCTTAAATACAAATCAATTAGGTTGATAACACAACAAAAACCTAATTCTCATCATTGAGATTACAAACAAGTTAGTTTAATCTTGATCGTTATAAATCATAACAATCTCTTCACATTCTTCAAGACAATTCCAACCGCTACATGATCATCGCTCCATTGGATTTTTTAACCCATCACACGTTGTACATTAAATGCAATCCACTTTGCTCCTTCCCTAGACAATAAACAAACACGCCAAACCAATTTGAATTTCTCCTCATATAGTGATCACATGTGTTTTCATCATTACCGCTCATTAGATAATAAACCAAAAAACTTGATCGGTTAGGGTTTAATAGCTGATAGGGTTTACTGGTTACATTACATGAAAAGGTTTAACCCTTCACACTTTTTCCCTCAAGAAGTGATTTTCAATTCAATGTTCTTAGTCCTTGCGTGCAAAACAAGATTTTTAGAAATGTTTATTGTACTTGTATTATCACACAAAATATTTATAGGTTCTTAGATTTTCATCTTCAAACCTTCCAAAATGTGCCTCATCCACATAGCTTGTGTGCAATTCATATAAGCTGCTACATATTCAGCTTCAGTAGTAGATTGTGAAGTGCAACTCTGCTTTTTACTTCTCCAAGAGACTAGACTTCCTCCTAGAAAGAATGCTCCACCGGTAGTACTCTTCCGGTCATTAATATTTCCTGCTTAATCAACATCTGTGTATGCTTCCAATTCAAATCTCCACCATATGGATACCATAAACCATAATCAATAGTACCTTTCGGATATCTAAAGATTCTCTTAATTGCCATCAGATGTGCCTCCTTTGGATTCTTCTGAAATCTATCCACAATACCAATTGCATGGGCAATATCTGGTTGACTATGAACAACATAGTGTAGTTTGCCAATCATTGACCTAAATTCCTTTTCATCTACAGACTTAGATGCATCTTCCTTGGACAATTTTCTACCTGTAACAATTGGGGTTCCAACTAGTTTACAGTCACTCATACCAAAAGTCTTCAAAACCTCCTTCACATACTTGGATTGAGTAATGAAAATACCATTCTTCATCTGATGTATTTGTAAGCCTGTGAAAATTTTTATTTTCCCTACTAGTGACATCTCAAATTCATTCTTCATTTCATCTGCAAAACAATTACTCATGTCATCATTTCCTCCAAATATAATGTCATCTACAAATACTTCACTGACCAGTATATCATCTCCTTCAAACTTGAGATAAATGTTGCTATCATCACTGGTTCTAGAAAATCCTATCTTCATCAAATGAGTATGAATTCATTCATACCATACTCTAGGTGCCTGCTTTAGTCCATACAAAGCTTTATGTAGTTTGCATACCATGTCTTCCTTATTTGTCAATGCATAACCATCAAGCTGCTCTATATAAACCTCTTCTTCTAGTATCCCATTCAAGAATGCAGACTTGACATCCATCTGGTATATCTTGAACTTCTTATGAGCTGCAAATGCAAGTAGTGTTCTAACACCTTCCAGTCTTGCTACTGGTGCAAAAGTTTCTCCATAGTCTTCTCCTTCTTCTTGTGCATAACCTTTGCATACTAATCTTGCCTTATTGGGAACTACAACACCATCTTCATTTAACTTAATTCTGAATACCCATTTGGTACCTATAACATTCTTGTTTACTAGTCGAGGTACCAGATCCAAGTGTTGTTCTTCTCAATTTGTTCCAACTCCTCCTCCATAGCTTTCACCCAATGATCATCACCAAATGCCTCTTTAGCATTTCTGGGTTCAAAGGTGGATATCATGCAAGATTTCTCTCTTGTTCTCCTTCTAGTTAGTACTCCATCATCCTTATCCCCAATTATATGTTTAGGACTATGATTTAGTCTCACATACCTAGGAATAACATGATCATTCTCTTCAGGTTCAGCTTCATCATTGTCATCTTCTTCTGAATTTATTTGTTCCGGTTGAACAAGTACATCAGGATTTGCTTTACCGGTTTTTGATTTAACAGTTTCAGGTTCTAAAAGCAAAATGCAAGGATATTCATCCTTCTTCTCAGAACTGGTTCTTTCTGATATTTCAGGACATTCATCTACACGAACATCAGCACTCTCAAGAATTTTCTATGTCCGGTTGTTGAAGCATTTATAGGCCTTACTCTTGCTGGAATAGCCAAGAAATATGCCTTCATCACTCTTAGCTTCAAACTTGCATATGTAGTCACCTCTTTTAATAAAACATTTGCTACCAAATATGTTAAAATAGCTAACATCAGGTGATCTCCCATACCAGTACTCATATGGGGTTTTGTCCTTACCTCTTTTTACCAGAACTTGGTTCATTGTGTAGACAGTTGTACTTATAGCTTCTTTCCAAAAGGTTTTTGATACACCTCCTTGTATCAACATAGTTCTAGCAGCTTCAACCACTGATCAGTTGTTTCTCTCTGCTATACCATTCTGTTGTGGTGACCTTAGTGCAGAAAGTTGTCGCTTGATACCATTATCATCACAATATTTAGTGAACTCTACAGAAGTGAATTCACCATCTTGATCTATTCTTAGACATTTAATCTTTTTTCCACTCTCTTTCTCAGCTAAGGCTCTGAATGCCTTGAATTTTCCAAAAGCTTCATTCTTATCCTTCAAGAATGTGACCCATATCATCCTTGAACAATCATTAGTGATGATCATAAAGTATTTCAGCTTCATCATTGTCATCTTCTTCTGAATTTATTTGTTCCGGTTGAACAAGTACATCAGGATTTGCTTTACCGGTTTTTGATTTAACAGTTTTAGGTTCTAAAAGCAAAATGCAAGGATATTCATCCTTCTTCTCAGAACTGGTTCTTTCTGATATTTCAGGACATTCATCTACACAAACATCAGCACTCTCAAGAATTTTCTATGTCCAGTTGTTGAAGCATTTATAGGCCTTACTCTTGGTGGAATAGCCAAGAAATATGCCTTCATCACTCTTAGCTTCAAACTTGCATATGTAGTCACCTCTTTTAATAAAACATTTGCTACCAAATATGTTAAAATAGCTAACATCAGGTGATCTCCCATACCAGTACTCATATGGGGTTTTGTCCTTACCTCTTTTTACCAGAACTTGGTTCATTGTGTAGATAGTTGTACTTATAGCTTCTTTCCAAAAGGTTTTTGATACACCTCCTTGTATCAACATAGTTCTAGCAGCTTCAACCACTGATCGGTTGTTTCTCTCTGCTATACCATTCTATTGTGGTGACCTTGGTGCAGAAAGTTGTCGCTTGATACCATTATCATCACAATATTTAGTGAACTCTACAGAAGTGAATTCACCATCTTGATCTATTCTTAAACATTTAATCTTTTTGCCACTCTCTTTCTCAGCTAAGGCTCTGAATGCCTTGAATTTTCCAAAAGCTTCATTCTTATCCTTCAAGAATGTGACCCATATCATCCTTGAACAATCATTAGTGACGATCATAAAGTATTTCAGCTTCATCATTGTCATCTTCTTCTGAATTTATTTGTTCTGGTTGAACAAGTACATCAGGATTTGCTTTACCGGTTTTTGATTTAACAGTTTCAGGTTCTAAAAGCAAAATGCAAGGATATTCATCCTTCTTCTCAGAACTGGTTCTTTCTGATATTTCAGGACATTCATCTACACGAACATCAGCACTCTCAAGAATTTTCTATGTCCAGTTGTTGAAGCATTTATAGGCCTTACTCTTGGTGGAATAGCCAAGAAATATGCCTTCATCACTCTTAGCTTCAAACTTGCATATGTAGTCACCTCTTTTAATAAAACATTTGCTACCAAATATGTTAAAATAGCTAACATCAGGTGATCTCCCATACCAGTACTCATATGGGGTTTTGTCCTTACCTCTTTTTACCAGAACTTGGTTCATTGTGTAGACAGTTGTACTTATAGCTTCTTTCCAAAAGGTTTTTGATACACCTCCTTGTATCAACATAGTTCTAGCAGCTTCAACCACTGATCAGTTGTTTCTCTCTACTATACCATTCTATTGTGGTGACCTTGGTGCAGAAAATTGTCGCTTGATACCATTATCATCACAATATTTAGTGAACTCTACAGAAGTGAATTCACCATCTTGATCTATTCTTAGACATTTAATCTTTTTGCCACTCTCTTTCTCAGCTAAGGCTCTGAATGCCTTGAATTTTCCAAAAGCTTCATTCTTATCCTTCAAGAATGTGACCCATATCATCCTTGAACAATCATTAGTGATGATCATAAAGTATTTCAGCTTCATCATTGTCATCTTCTTCTGAATTTATTTGTTCCAGTTGAACAAGTACATCAGGATTTGCTTTACCGGTTTTTCATTTAACAGTTTCAAGTTCTAAAAGAAAAATGCAAGGATATTCATCCTTCTTCTCAGAACTGGTTCTTTCTGATATTTTAGGACATTCATCTACACGAACATCGGCACTCTCAAGAATTTTCTATGTCCGGTTGTTGAAGCATTTATAGGCCTTACTCTTGCTGGAATAGCCAAGAAATATGCCTTCATCACTCTTAGCTTCAAACTTGCATATGTAGTCACCTCTTTTAATAAAACATTTGCTACCAAATATGTTAAAATAGCTAACATCAGGTGATCTCCCATACCAGTACTCATATGGGGTTTTGTCCTTACCTCTTTTTACCAGAACTTGATTCATTGTGTAGACAGTTGTACTTATAGCTTCTTTCCAAAAGGTTTTTGATACACCTCCTTGTATCAACATAGTTCTAGCAGCTTCAACCACTGATCGGTTGTTTCTCTCTGCTATAGCATTCTGTTGTGGTGACCTTGGTGCAGAAAGTTGTCACTTGATACCATTATCATCACAATATTTAGTGAACTCTACAGAAGTGAATTCACCATCTTGATCTATTTTTAGACATTTAATCTTTTTGCCACTCTCTTTCTCAGCTAAGGCTCAGAATGCCTTGAATTTTCCAAAAGCTTCATTCTTATCCTTCAAGAATGTGACCCATATCATCCTTGAACAATCATTAGTGATGATCATAAAGTATTTCAGCTTCATCATTGTCATCTTCTTCTGAATTTATTTGTTCCGGTTGAACAAGTACATCAAGATTTGCTTTACCGGTTTTTGATTTAACAGTTTCAGGTTCTAAAAGCAAAATGCAAGGATATTCATCCTTCTTCTCAGAACTGGTTCTTTCTGATATTTCAGGACATTCATCTACACGAACATCAGCACTCTCAAGAATTTTCTATGTCCGGTTGTTGAAGCATTTATAGGCCTTACTCTTGCTGGAATAGCCAAGAAATATGCCTTCATCACTCTTAGCTTCAAACTTGCATATGTAGTCACCTCTTTTAATAAAACATTTGCTACCAAATATGTTAAAATAGCTAACATCAGGTGATCTCCCATACCAGTACTCATATGGGGTTTTGTCCTTACCTCTTTTTACCAGAACTTGGTTCATTGTGTAGATAGTTGTACTTATAGCTTCTTTCCAAAAGGTTTTTGATACACCTCCTTATATCAACATAGTTCTAGCAGCTTCAACCATTGATCGGTTGTTTCTCTCTGCTATACCATTCTATTGTGGTGACCTTGGTGCAGAAAGTTGTCGCTTGATACCATTATCATCACAATATTTAGTGAACTCTACAGAAGTGAATTCACCATCTTGATCTATTCTTAGACATTTAATCTTTTTGCCACTCTCTTTCTCAGCTAAGGCTCTGAATGCCTTGAATTTTCCAAAAGCTTCATTCTTATCCTTCAAGAATGTGACCCATATCATCCTTGAACAATCATTAGTGACGATCATAAAGTATTTGTCACCTTGAATGCTTCTTGTTCTTATTGGTTCACATAGGTCTGTATGAACCAAATCTAACAAGTTCTCTGTTGAGAAGGACTTGCTCTTGAAAGTTGAAGAAGTCATCTTTCCTAGTTGACATTCTTTACAAAGAGCATTAACCAGTTTGTTTAGTTGAGGCAGACCTCTTACTATCTTATACTTGCTTGCTTTAAAAATATTGTCAAAATTTATATGACAAAATATCCTATGCCAAAGCCAACTATCATCTATTTTTATAATCAGACAGTTGCTTACTTTAGGATTGAGATGAAATAGATTACCTCTAGTCTATTTGTCGATTGCAATCAATTCACCTTTGTTGTCAAAGATTTTTCATATACCATTTCTAAACTCCAGTGGATAACCTCTGTCATTAATTATTGCCACACTTAACAGATTGGGCTTTAGGCCTTCAACCCAATATAAATCATCAGCACTACTCTTCATATTAAGAGAAATAACTCCCTTACCTTTTACCATACAGGGTGAGTCATTGCCAAATCTGACAACACTGCCATCAAATTCCTTCAGGGAAAGAAATTTTCTCTAATCACCAGTCATGTGATGTGAACAACCACTATCAGTGATCCAATCATCAAAGTTATCCATTCTGGATACTAGTGCCTTCTGATCTGATACTTCTTCGTTAATTGCTAAAAACACAATATCTTCACTAGCATCATCATCAGATTCATGATCAGTAATACCACTGTCAATAGCTACAAGACAATCCCTCTTGCCTTTACTCTTGTACTTCTTAAATTTATCTCTCTTTTAATCATTTTCACCATTAGGGCAATTTGCTGCTATATGACCAATCTTGTTGCATGCAAAATATTTTAAAGGTAGCTTACCTCTATATTTACTAGTGCCTCTAGGCAGACATTTTGCCAACAATGCTTCAAGTTCCACTAAGTTGTCTTCATCATCAACATCTCTATTGGATCTAGATTCATAACTATGGCCGGTATCTCTACTTCTTCTCATAGATGGATTAGAGACAAAAGCTGTAAATGCAGATTCTGATTTTTGTACACTACCATCATAGCCATTTAGTTCAAAAGTAGTAAGTTTGCCAATAATAGAGTCAAGAGTTACCTTTGTCTTGTCAATGGATTTCAGCTTCTGTATAGCTGCAACTCAGATAGCATAGACCGACAGTAGGGTTCTCGATACCTTACTGATTACTATGGCATCTTCCACTTTCCCTCCTGCACTCTTTATCTCTCCAGCTATCTCTTTGATCCTTTGACCATACTGCGGGATGTTCTCACCTTTAGACATTCTCATGTCGTCAAACTTGCCTCTTAAACTCTCTTCTTTAGCAATCTTGACATGCTCATCACCGCTATAGATATCTTCAAGTTTCTTCCATACTTCATATGCAATTTCAAGACCATGAACATCTACATATTCAGCATTAGATAGAGAACTGATAATAGTGTTAGGATTAATGACAGTCCCAAAGACACTGAGAGGGGGGGTGAATCAGTGTCTAACCAGTTTCCAGAATATTTAAACTTATTAAGAACTTTGCATCCCAAAATAGTGTACCAGTAAATAAGAATTAATTTAGTAAATAAGAATAACAGAGACAACATAGAGAACACACCATAACACAAGATATTTAACGAGGAAACCCGGTGTGGGAAAAACATCAGTGGGATTTGTGACCCACAATATTCACTCACTAGCCAATGAATAAATATTACTTATAATGAGGGGCCTGCACATGCAGGAAGGCCAACTACCTAGAGCTCATTGCTCAATAAGAGTCACACTATAAAAGTGGATTATAAAATCCAATACAATGTACTATTTCAAATTAGCTTCAACTATGCTAGGTTCAGTACCGGTTTAAGCTCAGTTTATAACCAAAACCTTTGTTGTCAACTATATCACCTTATACAAAATATTATCCATATATTCTCTCTTTCATACTTCCTTACTACACAAAATGACCTATAAGATCTCATACATATATATGAGTCTTTTACAATGTATCATGTTGGCTTTTCAAAAGATAATCACAATAAAATACAAAAAACAAGTTTATTCCCTGTCGGCTGGGGTGTCGATATGCATCGTTGCCGTTGCCAGTGAAGTGCCTGTCGAAGTATGTAGAAGTCTGTTGCCGGTGACGGTAACTACCAGTGGCTTACCAGATGAATGCCAGTTGGTTGCCAGATGGTCGCCATCAATGACAACATCAACTATTCTCATAAGAGTGTGGAATACCAACAATCTCCCCCTTTGGCATTGATGGCAACACTCATGAGAAAAATCCAAAAACTGTTCCAAAAACTGAAGTCCAAAAATTTTCCAAAAAGATGTGCTCCCTCTCAGCAAATGATCTCCTCTGAATAAATATTTTTCTCTCCACTACTCCCCCTTTGACATCAATGACAAAGGTTGTCAACAATGGTCAAATGAGTGCAAAAATTTCACCTCAAAGTTTGTAACCGGTTGGTTACAATCAGAAAGATGTCTGCCAAAACCAAATTTAGACTCTGCTTGAATCTTTTGCTATCAGTCAGGGTTGCCTCAGTCTGTTGGATCGTGCTGGTGAGATAGTGTATGTGTTCTTCTTGTGATCGCTCTCCTTGAAGTAATGCCTTCAATATTTCATTTCTCAGAGAGATAAGATTATCCAACTTAGGACCAAGTTTATATTTATGTTCTCGGGCATTAGACTTAATCCTTGCCTTCTCTTTCTCAAGTTTCTCCAATTTCTCCTCAAAACCTGCTATTTCCTACTCAATAGCTGATACAGGTTTGGATGAACCAATTATGTTATCAGCTATGTCATCAATTTCTTTCTGTACTATGTTGATCTCCTTTTCTAAGTCCTTTGTCAAAAGGTGGGGTTTGCATGTTTCCCTATAAAGCTCCTTGTATTCCAAAATTTTAGAGTTCAATACTGGTAATAGTGTATTCATGTGTTATGTGCACTTCTTTATGGTGTCTTCAAAGAATTTGTCCTTCTCCTTTTCAAATTTCTCCCTGAAGGTGTCCTCATTCACCTTGTCAATGGTTATTACATTATCAGTAATAAATTTTGATAGTGTGTCCAATTTTCCTATAGAATCTTTGATGTGATCAGTGTTACAATTTGGTGCAATCAACTTCAAAACTGGTAAAGTGTTATCAATTGCCTTGTAGGCCAATGCATTGTAATCTGTTATCTTCTTGATTGAATCTAAAAGTACTTCAGTAACATTTGTAGGTTTCAACTCACTTGTTGAAGTGTCGGATGTCTGACCAATTACCTTTATTACCTCTGTGCTTCCAACATTAGTAACCATTTTGTTTGTGTTTACCTCCGGTGGATCAGTCTGAGTTTGCATTTCAACCAGTAAAGGTTTGTCTAATTGTTTAGGTGTCTCAGTGATTGTCAGTTTCTCTATGATTGTTGGTTTCTCTACCTCTGTAGGTTTTTCAATAAGTTCAACTATCAGTATCTCTGTCTCTGGTGACCTTGTGCCAGCATCTTTTTCTTTAGTAGGTTTTCTTGTATCTGATGGTTGCTCTGTTTGGGTTGGGATCTCAACCTCAACAGTCTCTACCAGTTTCTTAGCTATGTTGCCACTGTTAACATTATCATTCTTAACCTCTGTACTATCCTTATGCACAACAATATTTACTTCCTGAGTATCCACATTCATGGTAAAAATTATCTCAGATTCAGGATTTGTGTCATCATGTGTGATACCTTTAGTGTCAAAGACCAGTGTATCATCAGTGTATACCGGTGCAGTATCCAAAGGTGATGGCGATATATTATCAGTAATCTTGATGTTCAAAATTCCACCAACTTTACCTTTTCCCTTATCCTTATCCTTATCCTTCTAATACACTTTGAATGTCTTCTTTGGTCGGTTCCTTTCCTCTTGTTTTTATTTTTTCACAAAAAATATATCCCATTTATCAACAGTCTCTTCTGCAATCTCATTTACTCTTCCTGCCATTAAACTTACTTGTCAATGCCCACTGGCAAAAATGGATCTATTAGCCTCACAAATCAATTCATCAATTTCCTCTTTTGAGTTCATAGGATATATAGCTAGAAGTTTCTCAACTTTTAGTTTCTTATCTAATTCCATCACTGCTATCCTTTTTGCATCCAATCTTCTATGCAGTTCACTTGGTAAATCATCCACAACTTCAATTAAGACTTTCTTATATATGTCCATGTATAAAATAATACTATACTCAGTGCTTTCCTTGTCAGAATCATTAAATGAATTATACAGTTTACTCATATTAGCCAAATTGCCATCATCAGTTATTTCATTTAACAAATCATCCAATGAAGGTGTGACTGGTTTTTGTTTCTTCTTAGGAGTTAGTTTCTTGGTCGGTTCCCTTACTACATGTTGTTTCTTCCTCAAGGTCTTTGTTCTCTTGGGTGAAGGGAAGGGTACTAGTGAAGGTTTTCTCTTCCTCATTTCTAATCTTTCGAACTCTGTTGCCTTGTCACTATCGGTTCCAGAAGATGTGCCAACCGGTGAAATATGTGCCTCTGGTTGTAGTCCTTCAAGCTCACTAGCCGATATCCCAGTAAAGTTCATTAGATTTTCTTTGATTTCCTTTACTTTCTTCGAATTATCTCTAATGTATTTTTCTCTTCTCTTCCTTTGCTTCAATATTTTTACATCACCTTCAATAGTTTTTGCATTACCAAAAACTTGCTCTGATGGTTGTCTAGGTGCATCTAGTAATGCTTTAGCATATGTCTCAAGAATGTTTAGATCTACCTTATATCCCATTTTAGTTATCCATATAGTCCTATGGAGTACAACTTCCATCCCTGTCTCATCTTTCTTGATAACAAAACAGATTTCTTTGTCATACTTGTCTACTATACTCTCTGGTAATCTTTCTCTAGCTCTCATCTTAGCTTGGAAAGTTTTAAAGTATTCAATTATGTTGTTGTCTTTTGTAGTTCCCATACCGGTGAAAGCTTCTTGTATTTGTTTTCCTACCGGTATATCATAACCAAAGTCTTTGGGTCCTTTACCGGGAATCTCCTTAGTGAAATACAACATTAAACATACCAAAAGGTTTCCAAAATAGAATGTGCCTTTCTTGTCACCTTTGATCTTTTTCAAGTTGTCAATAAGTTCATCTTTCAGCCATTCACATACATCAATCATTGTATTATTGTTAACCATCTCATAAGCACTATGTATACAGAGACTAAAAACTAAATTTAGTCTGTTGGCATGTGTAGTCTTGTATCCTAACACCATACTCACAAATATCACATTGATGTCCTTAATATTATTCACTCTTAGTGATCTACTGTCTGATGTTGCGCTGGTTAGGCTTATCACTGTGTTGTTGGGAATCTTCTTAGTTTTATTAGGTCTTTTGTCGGTTGAGGGTAAACCAGTTACTACCCTAATTGCTTGTCCGATTATTTTGCAGACAGAATCCAACCATAAGAATTCTCCATGTGCTCTACTTAAAACAATCCTCATTACATCCTCCGGAATACAAGGTATTCAATATCTCAACAAAACCTAAAGTTTCTACAATCTTGTGTTCAATTTTAACAACACTATTTTCATCACAAATTACCATTTTAAACATTTTCATCAATTCTTTAGAACCTAATTCTTCAATGTTGCAATGAATATAAATCCTAGGGTCTTCTGCAAATGCTACACCTTTAGGAATTTTTGAAAATGCCCCTATGGAATCATCTTTCTTAGCTACTTCGGGAATTATTTTAAACACAGGCCTAGGGTGTTTCACATTTTCCACAATAGTAGGGTTCTAAACAAATTTGGGAGTAGAAGAAGAAGCCATTGAAAAATACCTTTACCTTCCTAAAAATATTATGAATGCTTGGAGAAATCACTTCGCACCTTGCCTTGAATGCCTTCGCTCATTTTTTGCGCTCTGCTAATTTGAATGTTTGGTGTGTTAAAAAAGAGGGAAATCAACTGATTTATAATGAAATTTCTCTCAAAAACCGCATTAAATGCTTGTCGGTTAAGTGAAAACTTAACACATCTTCTGGTAAGGAAGAAATCTATCTTCTCACCATGATTTTCAACTTTTTGCAATACCCCCAAAATGGGTTACTTCTCCGTTGGATGAAGAATCTCCTACCGGTAGAGTATTACTCTATTCTACTAGTATAGAGATAGTTTCATCAACATTCTGATCTCTCTTCCTAATCCATTGTTTTGAAAATTCTTGCTTTACTTCATCTACCTTTTCTTTGCCTTTTAAACTGGATCCTTTATTGTTTACCGGTGAAGTATTACTTCTACAGAATTTTGCAATATGTCCAATTTTGTTACAAGCATAACAAGTTACATTATTCTTCTGAATAGCCTTTCCATATCCTACACCAGTTTGTGTTTTGCATGGATTAGATAAGTGCCCAAATCTTCCACAAACATAGCATCTCACATTCATTCTATAGATTTCCAAGTTATGACCAACTTTGTTGCATTTAGAACATTGATCGGTGGGTGCATTAATGTTCTGATTGTTTCTAAATCTACACTAATTTGCTCTATGACCATACTTGTTACAGTTAAAGCAATTCCCATTAAATTTATAAGCACTAGGTTGTCTTACCGGTTTACTGTGATCATGATTGTTTGCAGTATCGGAACTTTCTCCAACTCCAAATCCAAGTCCATTAGTATCTCCATTAGGTTTCTGATTTTTCAGCATATCATCAAGTTCCTCTGAATTTTTCTTGAATTTCTCTTTGTGTTGATTTGCAGTAGCCAACTCATTTTCTAAAATTCCCTTTTGTCTCATAAGCTCAGTTATATCATATTGCATATGAATTAGATCTGTCTTCAACATATCATTTTCATGACTGAGTCTTAGATTTTTATTTCCAGCATCATTGAGTCTCCTAGTCAAGTCTTCTTCATTCTTCTTCATGTCTTCAATATCTTTACATAACCTCATATTCATATCTTGCATTTCATTCTTCATATTACTGTTCTCTATTCTCAACTTGTTCATAAGTTCATTAAGAGTTTCCTTTTCATCATCATCTTTCTGCATCTTCTCATGAAGTTCTTTTCTTTTATTCCAAGCTATAGTAAGATTCTCCAAAAGTCCTTGAATGAATTCCTGTGCAGTCCTCAGATTATCTTCAAGTTTGATATTCTTCAATTTCTCTGCATCATAGTCTACAAGAGCTCCTTCCAATTGTTTTCTTGAGTTCTCCATCTGTACCAGTGTCAGAATCTTCCTCAAGTTGTTAGGCTTTTGAAAATAGAGGACCAAGCTCTAATACCAATTGTTAGGATTAATGACAGTACCAAAGACACTGGGGGGGGGGTGAATCAGTGTCTAACCGGTTAGCAAAATATTTAAACTTATTAAGAACTTTGCATCCCAAAACAGTGTACCGGTAAATAAGAATTAATGCAGTAAATAAGAATAACAGAGACAGCATAGAGAACACACCATAACAAAAGATATTTAATGAGGAAACCCAGTGTGGTAAAAACCTCGGTGGGATTTGTGACCCACAATATTCACTCACTAGCCAATGAATAAATATTACTTACAATGAGGGGCCTGCACATGCAGGAAGGCCAACTGCCTAGAGCTCACTGCTCAGTAAGAGTCACACTGACTACAAAAGTGGATTATCAAATCCAATACAATGGACTGCTTCAAATTAGCATCAACTATGCCAGGTTCAGTACTGTTTTAAGCTCAGTCTATAACCAAAACCTTCGTTGTCAACTATATTACCTTATACAAAATATTATCCATATATTATCTCTTTCATACTTCCTTACTACACAAAATGACCTATAAGATCTCATACATATATATGAGTCTTTTACAATGTATCATGTCGGCTTTACAAAATATAATTACAATAAAATATAATAAGCAAAAGTTTATTCCCTGTCGGTTGGGGTGTTGGTATGCATTGTTGCCACTGTCAGTGAAGTGCCTGTCGTGTATGTAGAAGTCTATTGCCGGTGTCAGTAATTATAAGTGGCTTACCAGATGAATGCCAGTTGGTTGCTAGATGGTTGCCATGAATGACAACATCAACTATTCTCATAAGAGTGTGGAATGCCAACAAATAGCTTCTAATACCTGGTGATTTTCTTGTTGTTCTTTCTTTTGATCATCATTCAGGGGTCCAATAGGTGTAGTATACTTATGTTCTATATGATCTCTATACTGACTACCAAGACTCTTAATGTAAATCTTCATTTGTCACTCCATATTCTATAGTTATCTTTGTTAAACTTCAGACCTTATTTCTTCATCATGATCTACAAGATCTTTTCCTCAAGCTATTTGGCTTTTAGATTAAGAGGACCTGAGATGCTCTGATACCATTTGATGGTATGATGAAAGAATAAGTATCTGGTAGAATACTAAGAGGGGGGGTGAATCAGTATATTGAAAAACTGATACAAAGTTCCCAAACTCAAACTCAGTCAAACAAAGTAAACATATCTCGGTCAAGATCAATATTCATAGGAATACTTGACATTAACCAATTTAACTATTATGACAACTTTAATAATAAATAACTTCAATCTTGTAAACATCAACAATGCTTAATCATAACTCAACATATTCATCCCTCAATGCTTATACTTAACATGCCTTATCAGAAGTTAATCAAATCAACAAATAAGATCACAGCCACAAAAGCATTCACCACTTGACACAAATGTTTATACATGGAAAACCCAAATAGGTAAAAACAATGGTGAGATGGGACTCACAAGGATATCTATTTGAACTCTTTCGAAGTTCGCCCTAATAGGAGCCAAAGCCTGTTAGAGCTCTACAATAAATCCTGTTAAGAACTAATTCTCGTTAGCAATCACCCGGTTAAGGGATTTACAAATATGCCTTATTAGAAGCACAATACCTTATTAGGAGTAACCTTGCTTGAGGATTTCAGAATCCAAGCTAATGGACCACCTTGTTAGAGGATTTAATGAGTAACCAATCTTGTTAGAGCTTACACGGTTAAGGGATTTTACTTTTGTTGTAATTGTTAGAAAACAACAGGTTTTCTTGATCTATATGAGTAGCACTATCTTTGCTTGATCAGATCCTTCTAAGCTTCAATTTGCCTTCACTCAAAGTGCAAATCCATTCACTGGCTGGGCAACTACACACTCAATGGGTTTTCTATCAACCTTGCCAACAACCTTTACAAACAACTTCATCGACCTTAAATACAAATCAATTAGGTCGATAACACAACAAAAACCTAATTCTCATCATTGAGATTATAAATAAGTCGGTTCAATCTTGACCATTAGAAATCATAACAATCTCTTCACATTCTTCAAGACAATTCCAACCGCTACATGATCACCGCTCCATTGGATTTTGTAACCCATCACACGTTGTGCATTAAATGCAATCCACTTTGCTCCTTCCCTAGACAATCAGAAAATGCGCCAAACCAATTTGAATTTCTCCTCATACAGTGATCACACGTGTCTCCATCATTACCGCTCATCAGATAATAAACCAACAAACTTGATCGGTTAGGGTTTAACAACTGATAGGGTTTATTGGTTATATTACACGGAAAGGTTTAACCCTTCACATCGGTTGACCGGTTCAACTCACAACTTTACATACACCAGTTACAACATCATGTAAAACTCTCTTCTTACCGGTTACAAACCAATATCAAAAGAACAATATCAGCAATAACATGAATACCTTATACCGGTTCAATTAAAATCAATGACAACATATCATGAATGCAATCTCTATGCAAAAAGCCAAACAAACTCAAAATGCCAACACATATGTGCCCCATGGTGTAGTTAAAGTTGTTTCGTATTTTTTTGATTCCTTGACCTTCACTTTTTTGTAACCAAAGAACCCATCCATCATAGAAAGTAGCTCATTCCCTGTTACTTTCTGCAACAAAGCTTCCATGTTAGGCAGAGAATAATTATCTTTTAAAGATGATATATTTAAGTTTCTAAAGTCTACACATAATCTGATATCACCGTTCTTCTTTCTAACAAGCACCAAGTTTGACACCTAGGTGGAATGCCTTATAGGCTCTATAATCCCTGCATTCCTCATCTTCATCAACTCTTCCTTCATTTTAGGAGCCAATGTGGGATTCATAGGCCTTTTCTTTTGCCTAAATGGTTTTGCATCTGGCTTCAGTAGGACTTAATTCTGGAACAAATCCTCTATGTATGCCTTAAGGTCATCATATGACCAAGCGAAAACATGTCTATATTTTCTTAACAAATTTATCAATGCAGTTCTGATTTTTGGTGTAAGATTCTTCCCAATGTAGACCTCTCTAGGATTTTTTTCACCTCCCAAGTTTATTTTCTCCACTTTTTCACAACTTTCAATGTTGGGCTTGAAATTAGCCATATCCTTACTGTCAAACATCCTCTCTAGTTCCACCAACCCTTTTGGAATCTTGTTTGTTTTAAGTTGTAGAATGTCTTTTCCAAATAGAGACTCCTTACCATTCTCCTCTTCCACATATGCATTCCAATCCATGTTTTGGCCCTTATACTGATCTTCACAAAATAAGAACTTCAGAAGATCCATGTCATCATCAAATATCTGCCAGTTCTTTATGTTATCTGGTACTACAGGTCTAGTTTTTATTTCAACTTGGATAATGTCATCAAAAGGAATATTGTTATGTTTAACTACTAGGTTAGCCATAAAATCAGCTAAAATATTGTTATATCTTTTAATCCATGTTATAGAAAATGCATCAAAAAATTCAATAGAGTCCCACACCTCATTTCTATAATTTTGAAGCCTTACATTTTTAGTAGCAAAATTTCCCCTTACTTGAGATACAACTAACTCTGAATCACCATAAACTATTAGTAGTTTGATACCATGTTTATTTTCTATTCTAAGACCTAAAAAGAGTATTTCATACTCAGCAACATTGTTTGTACATTCAAAGGCTAACAAGAAAGAATATTAGAATGATTTCTCATTAGGAGAAATGAAAACCACACCAGCTCCATTTCCTTCTTTACAACAAGCACCATCAAAGTAAATTTTCCAAATTTTATCCTCATGTTCTTCAATAGTATCTTCAAGCTTACTAGTTTTGCATTGAATGGGTTTAGAAATACTTACCTGAAAGTTATCTATATCTAATTGGAGGAAACATGTTGTCTTGTTTGGATCAACTTCTTCCATCAAGTAGAATGATCTCGGCTCTCTATCAATTCTTACATTTGCCCCTTTTACCGGGATAGTTGCATATGAGAGATCTAACTGAACATGTCCCCCTACCAAATTTGACCATTTCCTTGATAGTAACATCCCATAATTTGGAGGCACTTGAACAACCGTGATGTCTATTTTATATGACGCATCTGGGCATGCGGAAATCGAAACTCCGCATTCTTCATAATTCCAACAACTGGGGCTGATCTATTATCCATAGCATAAAATTTCCCATAGGGAGTGTCTACATGCATCCCAAGTCCCTTCGTGACATATTCTGGTATTATGTTCATGGCTGCACCCAAATCTATCATACAATTCTTAACCATTTTATTGTTAATCAACAAGGTCCGATAAAAAGGATCAACCTGAGTAAGATTCTTAGTGATAGAAGTTCCCAAATAGACAACAGGTGGATCTTCAGCTCTTGGCCTATGATCCTCTTTATTAACTTCCCCAACATTAGACAAAATATTGATTATTTCATTTTTGTAATCAGGAAATTTCATTACTTCAAGCAAGGGCAAAGATACTTTCACCTGCGATAAAGCCTGAGACATAAATGATCCACAATTCGAAAGTGGCTTACTAATTTGTTTCCTTTCAATTGGCTTTGTCAATTTAGGAGGTTCCGTTTGTTTGACCTTTTCTTCTGCACCTTCTTTTTCTTCATTGGCGATGGTGTCTTTGTTTCCACTAGCTTTAGGAACCTTTGCAAATATTTGCAGATGGCTTACCTTGCTCTGGGTTCACTGTTATGTTCCTTGGCTGATAATTGTTTTTTGCCTGTGCTATTGCTACCATAGTATAAGCTTTCTTTTCTTCATCTGTTAAGTTTCTCAAAGAATGCACTGGCTCTTCATCATGGAACAATCTCCTCAGGGTTGGGGAGTCCATATCATCATCAGTGAAAACTTGTTGTACATTATACTGTTGGCTCTCTCTCCTCCATTGTACATCTGATGACTTCTAATCCTCGGATGAAACCTCATCCCTACCCCAAAATGGATTTGATGAAAGTGCATTCACTATGGGCTCATACTCATCCTCATGGTCTTTTTCTTCTACAAAACCTTGAGCAATCATACACTGTTCTGCAACATGGGGTAAATTGTAGACTTCACACCATGGATATTCCTCCACAAAATAGTTTACTTTCTTCAATGGATCATGAGTTTCTTTGTTTAGACTGGCATTCACTGGCTTACCATCTTTCCAGTTTGTGTTATATGGCATGTCATGCAATCTTGTCCTATTGTAATTCATTGGCTTGTTGCTTCTATATGGGGCAGCTTCTCATTGTGATTTTGGTTACCCTTCATATCTTTCAGCATGTCCATGATTTGGCTAAACTCATCCTTTTTTGTTGCTCTGGGATTATATAATTTTGGATCATCTCTCTTGCCAATTCTCCCAACATTTTTTTTGTTATTTTCAATGGTAATGGTTGTCTTAAATGCTTGGTGCAAGGTGGTAGGCTTATGAGATAGAATCTCATAGTGAGTCTTGCTGTCAAAAGCACTCAAATAAAAGTCAATCAAAAATGAATCAACAGGTCTAATGTCCCTTGGTATTCTATTAAGCACTTTATTAAACCTCTTATTAAATTTAGAGACTGATTCATTTGGATTCTTCTTTATGCTTGTCAACTCATGAGATGCAAATTAAGTATCATTATGGTCTCCAAACTCTTCCAAGAATGGCAAAATGTTTCCTACAACTGTTCTTTATTATGTGCTTTTAACTTGCTTTAATCTGAAATCTTGAATTTAATTAATAGTGAATGAATGCTTATAAAAGAATGTTGTTGAAACCTTAAGTAATTATGAAAAAAAACAATACTGATAGGACTAAGAAGCATGTTTCCCTGATGAGGACCTTATGCACATCAAATTTACTCACAAAAAACTAACAATAGACCAGTGCCTTATCTGACAATTTATATGTTACTTAGTGGACGAATATTTATAATCAACTTTTTTGAGTTTGAAAAACTCACAAATATGCAAGACTATCAATGCAATGGCTTCATTATGTGTTGCAAGAATAACAAAAACAATTATGTTTCCTACACAACAACATGTGATGGCATACTGCAGCAAATCTTAATTAGATTTATCCAAAGAACTTGATTTATCAACACCATGTAACATAAAATGATCCGAAGATAAAGACAGTGAAAATTATATATTAATTTTTGGAATAAAAAGATATACAAAAGCTATAGACTCACGGGTGCTTCATGATATTCATGCTTACACAAAAAGGACTTTTCATTTCTACGAACTTGCTTTACATAGCACTACTAGTCCCAACAAACAATCTGAAAGATAGGAGCTCGTAAATTCTGAACCCGCCTTGTAAACAAAAATGACTCCCTATACATATGCGACTCAAAAGACACAAATTAAAGGACACACCCTTTCATTAGTACAAAATAAAAACTGATAAAAACCTAACTAATAACTCCCTAACTACTATAACAACTAACAATATTACAAAACATATTACAATTGACACAAATTAACTTTGGCCATCCAGGACCAAGCCACATTTTTGAATATGCTAAAGGTAGGCCTCATCCTTGTAAGTGCTGGAGTTGAAGATTATATCTCGCATTGGAATCTCTATAGTTACAAAGCTTTCCAACTGATCCACTGTCCCTACCATGTCCAAGGTGTCATCCCGTGCAATATCTAGGGAAGCATCCAGTAATGATTGACATTCTGTAATCCACACATTCCTATCCTTAATCTGCCATGTTTGATCTATCACTTCTGGAATACCATGCCGCACAATTCCCTGACAATCATCATATTCAAGCTTTAATTCTTCATCAAACTTCTCATGCTTCTTTATCAGCCTCTGAATTTTCTCAATAATTGGACCTCCTGCCTGACTAGCCTTCTTATCCTGTAAGAGCATATGTAATATGTCAGAGATTCTCTTATGTGACATACTATTATCCATATTCTTCTAATAAACTGTCCAGAAGTCTTCAAGAACTCCACTTATCTTTTCAAATTTTTTTGACAATAAGACACATGTTGTGTCTTCCCTTATGTTCTGCATTTTCTCTTTCAACTTCTTATTTTCTCTATGCAATTCCTCACACTTCTTCTTCAATTTTGATTCATCTGTTATTTGGGGTACAGGCTGACCTCTACTTCTCAAGAGCTCTTCATACAGCTACTTGTATTTCCCTTCTTCTTTTGCTAACATCTTCATTTGTGCCTTATTCAATTTGGAAATATCAATCCCCATATCTGTTGTTTCCATTGGATCCACTTCACCAACTTTTAGCTTCATCATGTGACCGGAAGCTTTATCAATGTCAATTATCTTTGGCCTTTTGTATGGAGGATAAAGATCCCACAGCAATATATCTTCCTCATCTTTGTCATACCTTGACCCAATGAAAATATCATCAACTCCTTGAATATCCAATTTGAATTCTTTATTTTCTGAATTTAACAGACTGTCAAAAATGTATGAGGCACTCAAATCCCAACTAGGAAAAAGAATAATCCCCACCTCTAAAAGCAATTGTCTCCCTCTTTGAGGGGTCATCACAACCATTTCCGCATCAATCACAACTTTCAGCCTCCTTGTTAACTCTGCCTCATTATTTGGGGTGATATCAGGAATTGCATCCCTCAATCTCTTTCCTTTGAATTGATACAAAAAGGTCCTAAACTCTTTAGACTTAACAAAAACATCATTAGACATAAAGGTGGTATGCTCCTCCAATTTGGCATCAATATTATCATTCATCCTTGCAAAAATTTGATCTTGTGCTTCAAGTTCCTCTTCTCTTTTGGGCATTTTAAATCTTGAGACAGCCTCATTTTCACCTAATTCACTTTCAACTTCTTCTTCTTCCTCCACTTCCTGCAGTCTCTATCTTCTAATTTATGGTTCAAATCCTAAAAAATCTGCATAGCTTCTTCAGACTCCTTATTTCTAAAGATATCCAGAGCTTCAATATGCTCATGCAAGTAATCACCAATGTTCTTCTTTTTTCAGCATTGGTGTATATAGCCCTCTGGGTCATCATTTTTCCTGCTTGTGTGCTCATACAGATTATAATCGTCTATTAACCTTATGTCAATAACATCATAAGCCTTTGTTGATACAATGGTAAAATCACCAAAATATAGAGTTCCAGGTAAGAAGACTAGTTTGTGGGCACCTCCAAAGTGATGTGCATTAGAGACACTCATTTGTCTCACAATCTCCAATTAAGCAATTTGGTCTGGCACAGGCTTTGGTAGCACATAGGGAGCACCTTCAAATTCCAAAAACCCTAACATATGAGAAATCTTGGCATACGTACCAATCATCCCAATTATGATTCACCCTTGAATCTCCATGCTCATGGGGTCTAAGAAATCTTTTAATTTCTTCTGAGAATGATGCATCACAAGAAACCCCAAAAGCTCTGTATAGTGGTTGAACAAAAAGCTCTTTAAATTTGACATAATGGGATCTCATGAATGGAGAATCCCATAGTGATACCCACAATTATATTGGTTGCTCCTGCCCATCCTTACCATAAACATTTAATTTCAATTCTTTAGGCCACAACCCATGGTTCATCCGTAAAACAAGATAATATGCATCAATAATGAATAAAATTTAAAAGATTTATCAAGGTTATTCTGAATATTCAAGAAACCCTCATGCATTTTTTCCACAATGTAGGTAGCATAATCAAATTTTCTTGGCTCATGCATTTGTATATCTGTAGCAAGTACTAAAAGTCCTATTCGAGCCACAACTGGAACCTCAACTCCTCCTACTTGACTGCATGCCATGTACGTATACTATAAATACTGTCTAAAAATGTTGATGTCAAACGAGGGCCTGTCTTCATCTGTCAACTTCCCTTTCTCAGCCTTATGGAAGGCCAAATTCCACCTGTTGTATATAGTATCCATCTTTGTATATTCTTCTTCCAGCTTCTCAAAGGACAAAGGCACATGAGATTCGAAACCAAGACCAAAAACCTCATGAATGGTAGCTATTAAAGATAGATGAATGCATCGCCACTTGGTAATTGGATACATATTTTTGTGGAATTATAAGCCCTAGCCAGGTTTTTCAATAATTGAATATTTACAAATACATTAGTGACCAATAGCTTATCCAATCTAATCATCCATGGGTTTGAGACTGGGGTCGACTTGCTCCTTCATGAGTAATGATATAAGAACAATTCGTGGCCTCTAACCCTAGTCCAGACATCACCAATTTCCTTAAAATCATCTTCTAGCTTGTCACAGATAGGCAAATTAACCTTAGACCTTCGGGACTTGGCTCCTAGTGAGCTCATCTGGTCAATCATGTCTTGATTTAACTTCCACTTCTGCGCACTTTCTCCACCTTTAGAATTATTTGAGGTACTATCAGAAACTTTAGTGACCTTCCTCTTTCCTTTGGAACTAGAACCCTCCATATTTGAATCCTTCAAGCTTTCTAAAATTCAATTTTCTACAATTTAGTTTTGCTTCAATCTCTTTGTTCGCTTCAATCTCTCTATTCGCTTCAATCTGTCATGCAAATTCCTTATACAAACTTCCATATATATATATATATATATATATATATATATATATATATATATATATATATATATATATATTCCCTCATTCTAATGGTTATAGCTTCCTCGATGGTTCCGCCTTCTTGTTAGGTTTTACTTTCACCTTTATGTCACATCGGTATAGGCTATTCCAATGTACCCTCCTTCTATTCCTTAATAGAATTCTACCCGTTGGGTATCGGCATAACTCCAAATATGTTCCTCTGATGGTTAGAAGTTATTCTGATGAGTCCTGCTTTGTAGTCCGCATCTCGTTTGTTACATCGGGTCACCTTATCGAGTATCGGAACAACTCATTTTATGTTTCTCCGATGACCCGATGACATCAACCTCATACTTTGTGTTACTTCTTCAGTCTATCGGCATACGTTTCCCCAATGAGATCTCCTTCCTCACACCCATCTTTGCTTTATCATCGGGTATCGTTGTAACAAAAAATGTCTCCTCTCGATGAGGCGACAATATCCTGATGACTTCGACTTTGATCGGTGTAACTTATCCTGATCAAGTCTCCTTCTCCATGCCCGGCTTGTCTTCCTCATCAGGTATCAGCATAACCTGAAACACCTCTCCCCAATGGCTTAAGTTACCCCAATGACTCAGTATTCTCCTCCTTTTGGTATCACCTCATCGGAGTAGGTCCGGGCGATAACACTTCCTTTGCCACCTAGTCCATCGGGTATCGGGGTAGCATAAGATGACACTTTCCGATGACCTGATGACATTGCCAACAAGTGTTCCACTCCATCCAACATCGGTATAAGTTTTTCCAGTAACCTAATCAGGTATCGGGGTAACTTTTTCTCCATGCTTCCGATAGTGAATGCTATTCCAATGACTCTGCCTTCTTCTTATGCTATCGGTGTAGCTCTTCCCGATGAATTACTAACTCGCCAAAATTCTTTATGTCGATGGCACCCTGAGAAAACGCCATCAGACTCATCGGTGTGAGTTTTTCCAATCGACACGCACCTTTTCTCCTAAGGCAATCTTATCGGGTTGACTTACGCCGATAAACATAATTTTATATTTTATGAAGAGAAGGCTTCCTTTCACAAATTTAACTTTCCAAAACCATGCTAATGGACTTCTAAGGCACTGAAAACATCTCTGAATGCACTCATGATCCTGCTTCTATGATGAACCCTAAAATGTTCTCTTGCAATGCAAAGAATGTTGGTATTTTGGTATGGTTTTGTCATTGATGTCAACACCTACTAAACACTTATCAACTCTGGCGCTTTGGAGAATCAGCAACATTCACCGGCAAGCAAGTGACTCATGCACAGTCACCGGTATCTGGTACACCAGCAAGATATAATGATCATCGGCACTTGAAATGATATGGAAAACACATGGTTATGTCAAAGACATCGTTTGGACATCTTGTCCTAGAGTTTTGTTCATTGGTATATTCATACTTGCATATTTGTTGTTACCAGCAAATAGGTCCAGGGTTACACCGGCAGGATTATCTTTTCCAGATTAGCATGGCACACTATGGAGATGATTAATTATTGTTGTAAATGCATTAAGCCAACATGTTCAATTGGTTATTGCATCGGATATTGTATTGTTTGTAAAATGTTTTTATTGTAATATCTTGTAGAGCTGACCTACTAAAATTGGTCTTAGGTTATGATGTAAATGTAAGATCTTATTTGTAAGATTAGATGTGGAATGTGAAAAAGAATTGTGTGAAGGTATATGCAAGAATAAGCAGAGCTATACATGCAGACATCATTTGAAGATTGAAGGAGGTTTTTTGTGAAGACAATCAAAACTACACCGGTAATGAATCCAGCATATGAAGATGCTATTTTGTGCAGTACATTCTTATTGGATTTAACCATCCAACTATAGTTAGTGTGACTCCCATTTTGTGATTGAGCAGTGAGCTCTAGGCGCTTGGCCTTTCTGCATGTGCAGACCCCATTTATTTACACTTACTACCTGCAATAGTATCATCTGATTGTGGGTAAGGTTTCCCATTGTGGTTTTTCCCCTTACAAGGTTTCCACATACAAATATTGGTGTTATGTGTTGTGGATGACTTTGTCTTTATGTTTCATGCACTAATCCTTACCGATATAGCAATTAACTATTAAATCTGTCTACCAGCATATTAAACCAGTTTATCGGTATCAAGCATTAAGTTGGTTAAGTAATTTTTGGTTTGAATTTATTAGACAACTAATTCACCCCCCCCCCCCTCTTAGTTGTCTATGGGACCTAACAATTGGTATCAGAGCTTAGTCCTCTTTTGTAGAAGTTTAATAGCTTGAGGAGATCCAATGTCTACTAATTATTTCAGGAAGGACAGTCCTAAACTTGATGGAACCAACTATGGCATATGGAAGATCAGAATGGAGACATCTAAATTGCATTGGAAAAAAGACATATGGGATGTTACAAAGAATGGTTATACTGTTGTTGTACAAGGTCAGCCTAATCCAGCTAACTTGACTAAAGATGAAGAAAATGATTGCAAAGTAAGAGAAGCACTTTTGAGCGCATTATCAGATCAACAAATCATGGGACTATCAGATAGGTCTACTGCTAAAGCTATTTGGGATCATTTGGAAACATTGAATGAAGGAGATTCCACAGTCAAAATTGCAAAACTTGAAAGCTTTCAGGTCAGGTATGAACATCTGAAAATGGGAGAAGATGAAAGGATTTCTGCTTTTATGGAAAGAGTAAATGAAATTGTTTTGGGTATTAAATGTTGTGGAGGAACCTTAAGTGAAGATGAAATTATTTCAAAAGTTTTAAGAGGATTGCCACCGGCATCTAAAATGAAAGTCACTGCTATAAATGAGTTAAGAACAATGCCTAATACATCAGTTACTAGGGATACATTAATTGGAAAACTTTAAGCTTTTGAAATTGAAGAATTTGGTCATGTTGCTACAATAAAGACAGATTTAGCCTTCAAAGCATCAACATCATCTGCTCCATCATTTGACAAATCTGATTGGAAAGCCTTTTATGCAAGAGAACTTGAAGAAAGAAGGAAAGAAAATGAAGAATTTGAAAAACTTGAAGCACTATTTGCAAGGAAAATGCCTAAAGGTCCAATTGGAAGTAAGTATGAAGGTAAAGCACCCTTTAAATGTTTTAACTACAATAAGATTGGTCATATGGCTTCAAGATGCCCTAATAGACATGCTAGACTAAGAGAAGAAGCTAGAAGAACATACAAGCCTAACCCTGAATATCAGAGATATAGATTTAAGAAGAATAAAGACAAATCTTGTTACATTACTGATGAAGGTGTGATTGATGACTCTGATGAGGATCCTGCAGACAATGGATGGGTTTTTGTTTCTATAACAGAAGATCAACCGGCACCTACTGCTCAACTGGTAATACAAGCATTGGTAGCTAAAGTTGAAGTACAGGATGAATAGATCATTGATTCAAGATGCTCACATCATATGATAGGAGACAAAGGTAAATTCTTGAACTTTCAAGAATACAATGGAGGCTTAGTAAGATTTGGAGATGACAAAGCTTGTTCAATCAAAGGTAGGGGTACAATATCTCTTGATGGTAAGCATAACACTAACAATGTTTATTATGTTGAAGGATTAAAGCATAATCTTTTGAGTGCTTGTCAATTAGTTGAGAAAGGATTTCCGTTACAATTCAAAAATGGAAAAGGCAAAATTATGAATAGAACTGGTTTGGAAATTGTAGCCGAGAATCAAACTAGAGGTAATATCTTTCATTTGAATAACAGTGAAAAGACATGCTTAATTGCACATATAGATGAAAGTTGGTTATGGCATAAGAGACTCTGTCATGTAAACTTTGATTGCATGGTAAAGATCAGTACTACTAAGGCAATCAGATATTTACCTAAAATTGTCAAACCTCAGAATACAGTGTGTAAGGAATGTCAATTTGGAAAACAAGTTAGAGCTAGTTTCAAAAGTATTCCAGAAAAATTCAATAATGCTCTTGATTTGATTCACACTTATTTATGTGGTCTAGCTAGAACTAAAAGCTTACAAGGTGATAGATATTCCATGCTCATCATTGATGACTATTCTAGAATGTGTTGGGTTACCTTTCTCAGAGAAAAAATAGAAGCACTTGGAAAGTTCAAACTGTTCAAAGCAATGGTAGAAAATGAAATTGGTAAGAAAATAAAATGTCTAAGATCAGATCAAGGAGGTGAATTTACATCTAAGGAATTTAATACATTCTATGAAGTGAATAGAATCAGAAGACAACTATCAGCACCGCAGACACCACAGCAGAATGGAGTTGTTGAAAGGAAAAATAGAACTATCTTGGATGCAGCAAGAAGTATGTTATCAGAAGCAAACCTACCACATGTATATTGAAGAGAGGCAGTCAGTACAACGGTCTATACATTCAACAAAATTCACATCAAAGGTGAAACCGGTAAGACCCCTCATGAACTATGGTTTGGTAATACTCCTACTCTTAAGTATTTCAAAAATTTTGGAAGTAAATGTTATATCAGAAGAGATGAGTACATTGGAAAATTTGATCCTAGAAGTGATGAAGGAATATTTCTTGGTTATTCATCTAAGAGCAAGACATATAGATGTTTTAACAAAAGATTGCAAAAAATTGTTGAAAGCACAAATGTAAAGATTAATGAACAATTCAAAGGAACTTCAAGGTATATAGACTCTGAACCAGCAATAGAAATTTTGACAAATGAACCTACTCTGAATCTACCGGTACAGAATGAAGATCCAGTTACCCTGGTATCATTTGAGGATTCCACAGTAACTGAGGAACAACAGCAAACAAAGACACCCCGGTATGTAAGATTGAATCACTCTGAAGATCAGATAATTGGAAACAAGTTTAAAGGATTTATGACAAGAGGAAGATTGGAAAATGAAGAGGTATGTCTTATTTCTCAAATTGAACCATCATCTATTAATGAGGCATGTGAAGATAACTTTTGGATTAAAGCTATGGAAGAAGAATTAGAAAAAATTAAGAAAAACAACAGGACATTAGTTCCCCGGCCTAAAGATAAAAATGTAATTGGAACCAAATGGGTATTTAGAAACAAACTTAATGAAGATGGTAAGGTTGTCAGAAATAAAGCAAGACTAGTTTGTAAGGGATACTCTCAGAAGGAAGGAGTTGATTACAATGAAACCTTTGCACCGGTAGCTAGAATTGAGGTAGTTGAATTATTTTTGGCTTTTGCAACACACAAGAACTACAAATTTTATCAAATGGATATTAAATGTGCATTTTTCAATGGAGATATTGAAGAGGAAGTGTACATTGAACAACCTGATGGGTTTTCTTTGATAGATGACAATGATATGGTTTGCAGGTTAAGAAACTCTTTGTATGGATTAAAACAAGCTCCAAGAGCTTGGTATGCAAGATTGGATAAGTATCTTTTAAAGATTGGTTTTACTAAAGGAAATGCAGACAACAATTTATATTATAAAGTAACTAATGATGACATCTTGATTATAGAAGTATTTGTTGATGATATAATCTTTGGAGGAGAAGATGGATTATGTAAAGAATTTTCTATTAAAATGCAGCAAGAAATTGAAATGTCTATGATTGGAGAAATAAAATTCTTTTTAGGATTACAGATCTCATAGACTGATAAAGGTATATTCTTGAGTCAATTCAAATACTTAAAAGAGTTACTAAAGAAATTTGGGATGGAGAACTCTAAACCGGTAAGCACACCTATGACAACAAATGACAAATTATCACAAAGGGACGAATCTACACCTGTTAATCTGACTAGATACAAATCTATGATAGGAGGTTTACTGTATTTGACACAAACCAGACCTGATATTATGAATGCAGTATGTATTGTTTCAAGATTTCAAAGTAATCCTAGAGAAAATCATGAATCGGCAGTAAAAAGGATTTTCTGGTACTTACAAGGCACTATAAATCTTGGATTATGGTACCCCAGAGATGAAAACTTTGAATTATGTGCATACACAAATGCAAATTGGGTAGGAGATGTGGATGATAGAAAAAAAACCACTGGCGGAGCATTCTTTCTTGGAAATGGATTAGTTTCTTGGTTGAGTAAGAAACAAAGTTGTACATCTTTATCAACAGCAGAATCAGAATATGTTGCAGCAGCAACTAACTGTACATAGGTACTATGGCTTAAGAAAATGTTGAAAGACATAAAGGTAAAATGCAAGGAACCTATTACTATCTATTGTGATAACACTGTAGCAATTGATATATCTAAGAATCCAGTATTACATTCTAAAACCAAACATGTTTCTATCAAACTAAATTTTCTAAGGGAAAATGTTGAAGCAAAGGAGATAAAACTGGTTTATGTGAATACCAGAGAGCAGATTGCAGATATTTTCACTAAACCTTTGCCTAAGGAGACATTTGAATATCTTAGAGATCAGCTTGGAGTCATACCACCACCAGTAGACACTTAGGAAGCTGATGATTGTCATCAACCGACAGAATTAATAGAGAAATCTTTTATTCCGATCTTTGATGGGAAGCTACTTCTCAGGGGGAGTAGTTAGTATATTGAATTGATTGGTATTTTGTATATGAACTTAGTTTTATTGTAACTTTGGCATTTGATGTCAAAGGGGGAGAGATTGGTATGGAAAAACTTTGAAAAACACAAGGAAAACACATGTTGCTCCCAGGGGAAGAGATTGTTGTTTAGGAGAGATTATTACTCTCTGTATCTGTATTTTGATTTCTGGTTATGATCTCTTTTTGGAGATTGTTGGTTTTTGGTATTTGGCACTTTGATGGATTTTCCATCTTGTGTTTCCATCAATGTCAAAGGGGGAGATTGTTGGTATTTTGGTATGGTTTTGTCATTGATGTCAACACCTACTAAACACTTATCAACTCTGGCACTTTGGAGAATCAGTAACATTCACCGACAAGCAAGTGACTCATACACAGTCACCGGTATTTGGTACACCGGCAAGATATAATGATCACCAACACTTGAAATGATATGGAAAACACATGGTTATGTCGAAGACATCGTTTGGACATCTTGTCCTGGAGTTTTGTTCATTGGTATATTCATACTTGCATATTTGTTGTTACCAGCAAATAGGTCCAAGGTTACACCGGCAGGTTTATCTTTTCCAGATCAGCATGGCACACTATGGAGATGATTAATTATTGTTGTAAATGCATTAAGCTGACATGTTCAATCGGTTATTGCATTGGATATTGTATTGTTTGTAAAAAAATTTTATTGTAATATCTTGTAGAGCCAACCTACTAAAATTGGTCTTAGGTTATGGTGTAAATGTAAGATCTTATTTGTAAGATCAGATGTGGAATGCGAAAAAGGATTGTGTGAAGGTATATGCGAGAATAAGCAGAGCTATACACACAGACATAATTTGAAGATTGAAGGAGGGTTTTTGTGAAGACAATCAGAACTACACCGGTACTGAATCTAGCATATGAAGATGTTATTTTGTGCAGTACATTCTTATTGGATTTAACCATCCAACTGTAGTCAGTGTGACTCCCATTTTGTGATTGAGCAGTGAGCTCTAGGCGCTTGGCCTTTTTGCATGTGCAGACCCCATTTATATACACTTACTATCTACAGTAGTATGATCTGATTGTGGGTAAGGTTTCCCAACATGGTTTTTCCCCTTACAGGGTTTCCACATACAAATATTGGTGTTACGTGTTGTGGATGACTTTGTCTTTATGTTTCATGCACTAATCCTTACCGGTATAGCAATTAACTATTAAATATGTCTATTGGCATATTAAACCAGTTTATCAGTATCAAGCATTAAGTTGGTTAAGTAGTTTTTGGTTTGAATTTATTAGACAACTAATTCACCCCCACCCCCCCTCTCAGTTGTCTCCGAGACCTAACAAAGAATGTCATGATGAAGGTTATCAAAATGTCACCATACTTAATGCCATCCTTTAATATGCCCAGGTGATACTTGTTCATATAGATTCAGGGTACAATTAGATTTCTCTAACACAATAACATATCTCTTGCACATGCAATCCAACAGTAAATGCTCTTATGATAAAAATATATATGTAAAACATTAAAAAATAGCACAAAATATTTTGCAAAAATATGTGCTAACACTATCTTGGATGCAGCTAGAACTATGATGATGGAAGCTAATCTACCTCATGTCTACTGGAGAGAAGCTGTAAGCATGGTGGTATACACATTCAACATAGTTCATATCAAAGGAGACACTGGTAAGACAACTTATGATTTATGGTTTGGTCATACACCGACAATTAAGTATTTCAGAATCTTTGGTAGTAAATGCTATATCAAAAGAGATGATTACATTGAAAAGTTTGATCCTAGATGTGATGAAGGAATATTTCTTGGTTATTCTAATGAAAGCAAAGCATATAGATGTTATAACAAAAGATTGCAGAGAATTGTGGAGAGCACAAATGTCAAGGTGGGTGAGTAGAACAGAAGTCAAATTAAAACTTATGAGAAGGAACCGACAGTGGAAATGATCATAACTGAACTGGTAGCACCTACACCAAAATAGAATTTTGAACCAGTTACTTTGATAGTATCAAAAAATTCAACACTAACTGAAGATCAAGATAGAGGAATAGAAAATAAGAAGACTCCTAGGTATGTAAGGTTGAATCATTCAGAAGATCAGATCATTGAAGAGAAAAACAAAGGAGTGATGACAAGAAGAAGGTTGACAGTTGATGAGGTATGTTTAATGTCTCAATTTGAACCGCCATCAGTAATTGAAGCTTGTAAAGATGAATGTTGGATGAAAGTTGTATCGACTTGAATTTCATCATTAGAATACTACTTGTAACATGTTATTTTAACAAAATACAAAGGAAATGCTACAAGAAATCCAAACTCAACCAATGAAACTACATGAAATTAATATAAAATAAAAACACTATTTTTACCTTCATGATTTAAGTTTCATTGTGTCCTAACTCCATTGTTCTTGGTTGCAGATGTTGTGCTCTCAGACAAGCACTGATAGCTTCCAAGATGACATATGAAGAATGGACTGATAACTGATAGTTAACTGATACTATGATATACAATGCTAAATGAGAAATTCTGAATGATTATGCTAAATTGCTTCAAGTTTAAAACTCACAGATGCATAAGTTTTCTCAAATTGTTAACTTGAAGACTAACTCTTTCTCAACTCAAACTCCCACATTTATAGACTTTGAGAGGATAAGATGATGTGGCCTAGATCAACGGTCATGAACAGATCTGTAGATTTGGATGGTTGTGAGAAAAGGTGCAGGTTGAGAGAAAAGGGGAAGGAGAAGACAAGTGTCACTCATCTCAACTTGACTGGGTTGCTGATTGAGGGAATCTAGGGATAGTTGGAGAAGATTTAGGCATGAGAGGACAAGTGGACTCAAGTCCTTCCTAAGATGTAGGGATGTTGGAGAGAATATAGAAGAAGGTTAAGAAATATGTGTACGTACACAACATTTCATTTATTTTGGAAGTTGAAGTGGCGAATAAATATTTATTTATTGTAATTTTGTTGAATTAATTTAGCCACATGATAGATGAGTTGGCAAAGGAAAGATGAAGTAGAGATGGAAGGATGAGTTGGAAAAGGGATTAAATAATTTAGAAATTATTTAATATTTGATAGTATAGGATAGAATAATAACCATTAAATATTAGATATTTAATTGATTGAGAAATAATTGAATATTAGATATTTAATTAATTAATTAGAGGACAATGATAAATGAATTAATTAATAAAATATTTCAATTAAATTAATTAATAGAAAGACATGAAATGAATTAAATAGATTAATCTTTTCAAATTAACTATTTAATAGAAGAATAATTATTAAATGAATATAAAATATTTATTTAATCGCTCATAGCCATTTTTATGTGTATACAAAAGCTATGGAAGAAGAATTAAAACAGATAGAAAAGAATACACTCAAATGAGAATGGTAGATGTTGTCATTGATGGCAACTAGGTTCAACTAAGTGACAACAAGGCTCAACATGGTTCATAGGTTATATCGGAAAAATACTTCACCTACTGGCACCAACAGATACTACAAGCTTTATTCATACCAGCATCTAGTTTACATCAGCAACAGATCTTACCGACATCCAAAGCCAACTTGGCAATAGTATTGGTTATGTAATGTAAATTGTAATTGTATAGCCGACATGATGTATTGTAAAGACTCATAGATGTATGAGATCTTGTAGGTCATTTGGTTAAGGAATAGGAGAATGTGAAGTAGGTAATGAAATGTATGTATGATACCGGATAATTGCATATGCATTTTGATGTATTTATTTTAAGAGCGAATAAGAAGAAGAGAAGAGCGAAGACTATTTACCAACAAGGTTTTGGTAGAGGTATTAGATAGAGCTTAAACTGGTACTGAATCTAGCATTGCAAATGCTATTTTGAAGCAATACATTGTTATTGGATTTAACCATCCAATTGTGTAGTCAGTGGGACTCCATTTCATGTTGAGTAGTGAGCTCTATGTAGTTGGCCTTCCTGCATGTGTAGGCCCCTATTGTACTGAGTAATATTTATTCATATTGGCCAGTGAGTAAATATTGTGGGTCACAAATCCCACCGAGGTTTTTCCGTTACTGGGTTTCCTCGCCAAAAATATTTGTATTATGGTGTGCATTGATGTTGATTCTTTTGTTTCTCTTTACTACATTATTATTTGCTTACCGGTATATTAATTTTAGTTATAAAGTTACAAATAAGTTTAAATCTTTCATCTACCGGTCAAACACTGATTCACCCCCCCCCCCCCCCCTCTCAGTGTCTTTGGGATTAACCAAATATCTAACAAATGGTTTTAGAAGCACTGGTAAAGGTAGTTGACACTCAATAGAATGTTGAGATACCGACAAAAGAAGAACAGGAACAAACTGAATCTGAACTGGCAGAGAATAAGGATGAAAATAAGGAAGAGAAAATGAATAAGGAAGAGGTTAAAGTGGCTGAACAGGTATCTGGAGAAGAAAAGAAAATTATTGCAGAACCTAGCACTTCTCCCAGTACTTCCACTATGGATTTCAGATCGACAAATCTCACTGATGTATTATTAGATTCAATAAAGAAAATAACTAAATGCAATCCATTAGCATTTAAGGCTATTGATGAATCTCTACTGATTTTGAAAATGATTGCACCGACATGCAAGGTAGATCATATTGTTGGCTCAATAAGTAAATTGGACATATTGTCTAAATTCATTTCTTCTAACATTCAATCAGTAGATAAAATTAATGAGGAAACTATTCGAAAAAGAGTTAATAAGGAAAAGGAAGAATTCTTTGACAAAAAAATAAAGGATTGTACAGGACAGATTGATTCATTGTCACCGGCATTGAATTCCACCATTTTGGAATACAAGGAATTGTATCGGGAAGCCTGCAAACTTCATCACTTAACAGAAGACATTGATGAATAGATAAAGAAAACTCAGAAGGAGATTGATGACATTGCAAATAACATGATTGGTTCTTTAGAACTAACATCAGTTTTGGATCAGGCAATGGCTATTTATGAAGAAAAGATTGAAAAACTAGAAAGAAAGAAAGCAAGGTTGAAGATGAAAACCTGAGAGTTAAAGAATAAACTTGGTCCTAGATTGGATAATCTGCTAACACATCGGAATGAATTATCCAAGGCAACAATTCAAGGAGACAGATCGCCGGAGTAACAGATGCATTATCTCACCAGGATGATCAGGCAAACAAAGACAATAATTTTTGACAATACAAAGTTTTTTCAAAGTCTTAACTTGGTTTTGGTAGATATTTTTCAGATTGTACATAACCGGCTACAGGTATCTAAGTAATTTATAAATTTTTTTGAGACTTTTGACATCCTTTGTCATTGATGTCAAAGGGGGAGTGGTATAATGAGAAAAATGTACAGTGTAAGGCATAGTGAAAAGTGAATAGAAGGAGATCATTTGCTCAGGGGGAGCACTTTCAGTTTTGGATTTCAGAGTTTTGATTTTTCTCATGAGTGTTACCATCAATTCCAAAGGGGGAGATTGTTGGCATTATACACTCAGATGAGAATGGTAGATGTTGTCATTGATGGCAACTAGGTTCAACTAAGTGGCAACAAGGTTCAACATGGTTCACAGGTTATACCGGCAAAAGACTTCACCTACCAGCACCGGCATCCAGTATACATCGGCAACAGATCTTACCGGCATCCAAAGCTGACTTGGCAATAGTATTGTTTATGTAATGTAAATTGTAATTGTATAGCTGACATGATGTATTGTAAAGACTCATATATGTATGAGATCTTGTAGGTCATTTGGTTAAGGAATAGGAGAATGTGAAGTAGGTAATGAAATGTATGTATGATACCAGATAATTGTATATGCATTTTGATGTATTTATTTTAAGAGTGAATAAGAAGCAGAGCAAAGCAAAGACTATTTACTAGCAAGGTTTTGGCAGAGGTATCAGATAGAACTTAAACCGGTATTGAATCCAGCATTGCAGATGCTATTTTGAAGTAGTACATTGTTATTGGATTTAACCATCCAATTGTGTAGTCAGTGGGACTCCATTTTGTGTTGAGTAGTGAGCTCTAGGTAGTTGGCCTTCTTGCATGTGCAGGCCCCTATTGTAATAAGTAATATTTATTCATATTGGCTAGTGAGTAAATATTGTGGGTCACAAATCCCACCGAGGTTTTTCCCTTACTGGGTTTCCTCGCCAAAAATATTTGTGTTATGGTGTGCATTGATGTTGATTCTTTTGTTTCTCTTTACTGCATTATTATTTGCTTACCGGTATATTAATTTCAGTTATAAAGTTACAAATAAGTTTAAATCTTTCATCTATCGGTCAGACACTGATTCACCCCCCCCCCCCCTCTCAGTGTATTAGGGATTAACCAAATATCTAACATTTTCATCTGTCAAACTAAGTATGCTAGAGAGTTGTTGAAGAAATTTGGGTTGGAAAATTCTAAACCAGTTGGTACTTCGATGGTTACAAGTGGGAAAATTGACAAAGAAAGATGCATCTACAATGGTAAATCCTACAAGGTACAAGACTATGATTGGAGGTTTGTTATATCTTACTCAAACTAGACTGGATATAATGAATGCAATTTCTATTGTATCAAGATATCAGAGTGATCCTAAGGAGAATCATGAGAGTGCAGTGAAAAGGATTTTCAGGTATTTGCAGGGAACAACTGAATATGGTTTGTGGTATCCTGAAAATGATGACTTTATATTATGTGCATATACAGATGCAGATTGGGCTAGAGATGTTGATGACCGAAAGAGCACATCTGGTGGAGCTTTCTTTCTTGGAAAGAAACTTGTTTCATGGATCAGAAAAATGCAGTCATGTACCTCTTTATCTACTGTTGAAGTTGAGTATGTTGTTGCTGCTACTAACTATACATAGGTTCTATGGATGAAGCAAATGTTGAAGGATATAAAGGTGGATAGTAATGAACCGGTAGTTATTCACTGTGATAACTCTATTGCTATTGATATATCAAATAATTCAGTATTTCATTCTAAAAAAAAGCACATATCTATCAAGTATAACTTTTTGAAGGAGAAGGTGGAAGCAAATGAAGTCAGACTAGTTTACATGAACACTAAAGAGCAAATTGCAGACATCTTCACCAAACCTTTGCCTAAAGAATCATTTGAGTACTTCAAAGATAGATTGGGGGTTTCTGCCCCTCCAATAGAGACCTGAGTGATGCAAATTGGCATCAGTCCGGTATGCATTATCAGAGCTATTACTCATTCTGGATTTATGTGGTGGTGCTACTACTCAGGGGGAGTAGTCAACTATAAGAATCAGAGGATTTATGATTTTTCTTTGATATTTATGTTAATGCTTGTCTCAGACATTCTTAGCTTTACCGGTTGCACTCTGTTTCAAACCGGTGTCATTGTCTGCCAATCATTTGAAGTGTATGCTGTCAAACTAATTTTGGACTGTATTTTTGTCTGTACTGATTCACCCCCCCTCTCAATACCGGTTTGGTACTATTCATTCATCATTAAGTTATCAATTGGTATCAGAGCGTTCTCCAGGTCCTCCATGCTATAAGCTTAACCACTTGAGGTAAAGATCCCAATCTAATGATGAAGAGGGAAGGTCCAAAGTTTAACAGAGAAAATTTTAGTATATGGAAGGACAGAATGAAGATATTCATCAGAAGCATGGGTGCTCAACACTGGAGCTATGTTGAGACTGTCTATGTTGCTCCTACTGATACCCTTACCGATGACCAAAAGAGAGAGATGTAGGAGAATGGGCAAGTCATGGAAGCCCTAATTAGTAGTTTATCTGACATTGAGTTTATTGATGTTCAGGCTAAGGTAAATCCCAAAGAGGTATGGGACACTCTTGAAAATATCTATGGCGGTGATGAGCATGTTAAACAGGCTAAGGAAGAAAGCCTTAGAGGGAAGTTTGAAGATATGCAGATGGTTGAAGGTGAGACCATTTAACAGTATGGAATAAGGATCAAAACTACTGTTGGAGATATCAAGAGTGCAGGTGGTAAAATAGAAGATGCCACTATTGTAAGCAAAGTCCTGAGATCCCTATTGTCGGTCTATGCAATAAGGGTTGCTGCTATTCAAGAGCTGAGATCAATAGACAAGACTAAGGTATCCTTAGACTCCATCATAGCAAAGTTGACAGCCTATGAGCTAAATAGTTTTGATGGCAGTGTTCAAAAGACTGAATCAGCTTTTAAAGCTTCTGCTATACCATCCAGAAAAGGAAAAGAAGCTAGCACTAGTGGTGAACCAAGACAGAGCAAAGAAATGGATGATGAGGAGATTTTGATGGCATTTGAAGCGCTCCTTGCCAGGAAACTTCCTAAATGAACCAGCAAATACAAAGGTAAGCTACCTTTGAAATGCTTTTCTTGCAACTGGATAGGACATATTGCTGTAAATTGTCCTAATGGCGACAACAAGGACAAACTGGAAAGGTTCAAGAAATTCAAAGGAGGAAACCGAAGAAACTATTTTGTGGCAGTTGATGAAGGTGTAATAGATGAAGAATCAGAGGATGAAGAAAATGAAGATATTGTGTTTTTTGTTGTCAAGGAAGATGTGTCAGACAAGAAGGCTCTTGTCTCCCGGTTTGATAATTCCAATGAGTGGATCATTGACAATGGTTGTTCTCACCATATGACCGGTGACCGGAGCAAGTTTCTATCCTTGGAGGAGTATGATGGTGGTGTGGTTCACTTTGGCAATGATGCACCATGCATGGTCAAAGGCAGAGGGACCATCTCTTTGAATGGAAAGAGTAGTGTTGACAATGTGTATTAGGTTGATGGTCTCAGACACAACCTTCTAAGTGTTACCTAGCTGAATGACAGTGGCCTCACTCTAAAATTCAAGAATGGAATTTGCAAAATCAAAGGAAAGAATGGTGAATTGGTGGCCACCGACATGCAAACCAAAGGTAACCTATTTCATCTGAATGCGAATATAAGTACATGTCTTATGGCAAAATTTGATGATAGCTGGATATGGCATAGGAGACTCTGCCATGTAAACTTTGATAACATTGTGAAAGCTAGTAAGATCAAGGCAGTTAGAGGATTGCTGGTGCTAAGCAAACTAGTTAATACCTTGTGTAGAGAGTGTCAATTGCATAAAATGTCTTCCTCAACCTTTAAAGGTAAATCTTTCACTGCTGACAACTTGCTTTATCTTGTGCATACTGATTTGTGTGGTCCCATGAAAACTAGAAGTGTGCAGGGTGATAGGTACTTCATGATTCTCATTGATGACTGCTCAAGAATGATGTGGGTCACATTCTTGAAAGACAAGTCTGAAGCCTTTGTAAAGTTCAAAGCTTTCAAAGCTTTAGTGGAGAAGAAAAGTGGTAAAAGGATCAAGTGCCTGAGAACTAATCAAGGAGGGAATTCACTTCCGGTGAATTCAATAAGTACTGTAAAGAACATGGCATCAAGAGGCAATTGTCTACCCCCCGGACTCCATAGCAGAATGGCCTAGCAAAAAGGAATAACCAGACTGTGGTTGAAGCAGCTAGAACCATGTTGATTCAAGGAAAGGTAGCTCACACCTTTTGGAGAGAAGCGGTGAGCATTGCAGTCTACACAATGAACCGGGTACTCATTAAGAAAGGTAAGGAGAAAACTCCTTATGAGTATTGGACTGGTAAGACACCTGTGGTTAGCTACTTTAGAGTATTTGGTAGCAAATGTAACATCAAGAGGAGTGAACACCAGAGCAAATTTGATGCGAAATGTGATGAGGGAGTATTCCTTGCTTATTCCACCAAGAGAAAAGCTCTCAAGTGTTTCAACAATAGGACTCAGAGAATTATGGAAAGTATCAATGTAAGAGTTGATGAAACCTCTGAGAAAACTAAGGAAATCGGCAGTGAGCAAGTGGTAAATGAACCGGTTGCAACCTTCTGGGAAGTGGTTGTTAGTCAACCGAGTACCAGTAACAGTGTTCCTACACCAGCAAATGTAGATGCTGATACTGATGGAGATGAGGATGAAGAAGAAAAGCAAGAGGAATCCATCAAGACCATTCCTCAGTATGTCAAGCTAAATCATGATCCTAATCATATCATAGGAGATAAGGATGCAGGAATCCTTACAAGAAGAAAGGTCAGAGAAAACTCATGTATGATCTCTGAACTTGAGCCTAAATCATTTAGAGAGGCACATAAAGATGAAGACTAGATCAAGACAATGGAAGAAGAACTTGACCAGATAGAGAAAAATGGTACATGGTCTTTGGTACCCAGATCGGAGCATAAAAATGTCATTGGTACCAAATGAGTCTTCAGAAATAAGCTGAATGAGGATGGCACAGTGATTAGAAACAAAGCCAGATTGGTATGCAAAGGATATGCTCAAGAAGAAGGAGAAGACTATGGAGAAACCTTTGCTCCTATAGCCAGATTGGAAGGAGTTCGTATGCTTCTTGCATATGCAACTTTTAAAAGCTTCAAAGTATATCAAATGGATGTAAAATTTGCATTCCTAAATGGTGTACTTGAAGAGGAGGTGTATATAGAGCAACCAGATGGGTTTGCCCTATCTGAAGACAGTGATATGGTATGTAGGCTACATAAAGCCTTATATGGGCTAAAGCAGGCACCTAGAGCATGGTATCAACACCTGCATTCCCATCTTATGAAGATTGGATTTGAGAGAATAAGTGAAGATGGCAATATCTACTTGAAGTCTAAAGGAGATCAGATACTGATCTATGAGGTATTTGTTGATGACATTATCTTTGGTGGAGATGACAAGATGAGTCATGAATTTGTAGATGAGATGAAGAAAGAGTTTGAGATGTCACTCATAGGGGAGATTAAGCTCTTCATTGGACTACAAATCCAACAGATGAAGGATGGAATCTTTATCACTCAGTCCAAGTATGTCAAAGAGGTGTTGAAGACCTTTGGCATGGAAGATAGAAAACTGGTTGGTACACCAATGGTGACTGGTTGTAAACTATCCAAAGAGGATGACTCTGCATTGGTTGATGAGAAGGAATACCGATCAATGATTGGTAAGTTGCATTATGTAGTGCATAGCATACTAGATATTGCACATACAATTGGCATTACTGCAAGATTCCAGAAAAGTCCAAGAGAATCCCACTTGGTTGCAGTCAAGCGGATTCTTAGGTATCTGAAAGGAACTATTGATTATGTGTTATGGTATCCATACAATAATGATTTTAACCTGAAAGTGTTCATAGATGCTGATTGAGCTGGTAATGTAGATGATCGGAAGAGCACAACCGATGGTGCATTCTTCCTTGGTGGTAGACTGGTCTCATGCATGAGTAAAAAGTAGAGTTGTATCTCTTAGTCTACAGTGGAAGCGAAGTATGTTGCATCTTTCATGAACTGCACTCAGACAATTTGGATGAAGTGTGTATTGAATGGCTTCAAAGTTCCTGTATCTAAACTGGTAAGTATATTTTGTGACAACACTAGTGCAATTAATATCTCCAAGAATCCAGTTTTACATTCTAGAACCAAGCACTTTGAGCTTAAGTATCATTTCTTGAGGGAAAAGGTTCAGAACAAAGAGATTGCACTAGAGCATGTTTCCAATAGGGAGTAGTTAGCAGACATATTCACCAAGCATCTCCCAAAGACTACATTCATATACTTAAGAAGTGAATTAGGGGTACTACCCCGGTGAACTAAAAGCATATACTCCACATCAGTCAGGTATTGCATAGTCAAATTTATTTTGGATTGATGTGTTGAAGGATGCTACTCCTCAGGGGGAGCACCATAATGGAACAAGGTAGCTTGTGCCTCCACTTTGGCATTGTTGTCAAAGGGGGAGAAGATGTGAAGCAGAGAGATATCTTTGTATATTTCCATCAATTCCAAAGAGGGAGATTATTGGCATTATGTGAACTGGTATGAGGACATAATGACATTGTATGTTGTCATTGATGTCAATATGATGAAGAGGTGTGAACCGGCATATGTGAGAACCGGTATAACATTGTGAACCGGCATTTGTACCAAAGTGGAGCGGTGTGCTTGTTCATGATGAACCGGAATATAGTTATGGGAACCGGCATATGGAAGTATTGTATGACTACCGGTTGGTAGTCTCAACATTAGGGTTTCTAGTTGATGTGCTTCAAGCCTATGTGGCTCAACCGATGATATTGTGTGATGAGTTAGCATTGTAAAGAAGAATAGATTGTGTTGTCATGCAAGCCTATGTGCATGAAGGATTTTGCATGAGGGAGATTGTTCCTATCTACCTCAGGAATGTGTGAAGTCTGTAAAACGGTGATAACATGTGATGGGTTATCAGCCGCCATAAAATCGGTGGAAATGGACGATGGAGAATGTCTTGAGTGTGGATCAAGATCTGCTACATTTAATGCAGTGTACTCAATGGTTAGGATTGAACTGTTTGAATTCCTTGACCTAATAGGTTTAGGGTTTAGGGTTTATGCTACTGACCTATTTGTTTTCCTATAAAGTCGATGTTGTGTCTCTTTCTGAGGTTGTTGGAAAAAGTTGTGTGTTTATCCAAGAGAACGAATACATGATTCTTGCCAGACCAAAAGGAGAGAAGTGATACCTGTAGAGTGTAAGTGCAGAAGGTGAAGAGGAGCCTAAGTGGATCTGCATTGGCATTGAGTGTTGTTACCAGATCATTGTAATACCTGTTGATCTCTAACCACCTCAATAGTTGGAAAATCCCTTAACAAGGTAGCCTTAACCGACTTGTTGAAAATCCTTTAACAGGGTAACTCAGAGCTACTGAGTTTGGAATCCTTTAGCTACTGTGTTCTTGAAATCCTTTAACAAGGTAACCTTTAACAGGGTTTAACCCTTAACCAGGTATTGTAGCCATCCCTTAACCAGGTGATCTCTAACGAGATCAGCTCCTAGTAGAACCTTTTGTACTGTCTCTAACTGGACAAGGCTCCTAACAGAGCGGACTTCTAAAGAGTTCAAAAATAGCTTGTGGGTATTCATCCCCACCATGGTTTTTCCCAGTTGGGTTTCCACATGAAAAATATGCATATCATGTGTGATTCTTTTATCTTGTGATTCTTTGCTATTGTTTGTCAAGCATATGATGGTTCTGTGTTTTATGCCTGTCAATAAAACATGTTGAACTAGCTGTTATTATGATCTAATGATAGATTACTTGTTTATGCATAAGGGTGAAATGGTAGTGTAGTCTTGAGTTGAGTGAAAAGCTAAGTAAGTAACCAGTTAATGCTTGTCTCAGAAATTCTTAGCTTTACCGGTTGCACTTTGTTTCAAACCAGTGTCATTGTCTACCAGCCATTTGAAGTGTCTGTTGTCAAACAGGTTTTGGACTGTATTTTTGTCTGTACTGACTCACCCCCCCTCTCAGTACCGGTTTGGTACTATTCATTCATCATTAAGTTATCAATTGCCATCAATGCCAAAGGGGGATATTGTTGGAAATTTGGAGGAACTGATTATGTGTTGCATTGATGTTTTGTCATTGATGGCAACACTGGTTGTTTTGGTTGTTTATCAATTTTTGGTTGGTTCCCATAGAGTGGTTGGATTATGATATTGATTTGGTATGCTCTGGTATGCTTTGGTTTGTGGAATTGATTTAGATCTATCATTCATGCTATTTAGATGTGTATCACAATTAGTTGGTTTGGGATTTGATGACTCGGATACTATCATTTATTCTAGTAAGCCTTTTGGTCACCGGTAAGGGTTTTACCGATAGAGCTTTGTTGAAGATCTTTTGAGGTGTTAGTGTAGCTTCTAGATGGATTTTGAGATGCTATTGATTATCTTGTTCATGTTCCTATTGATCGATGGTGTTGCATTTAGGACCGGACCTAATGATGTCTTATTCTGCTAGGTTATGGACCGGTTTATGTAATTGATGGGTGATCTTGATGTGTTACTGGATGGATTCATTAATTGGATTATGTTGTTTTGGTCTTAGGCTGATTTGGTTGATCATTGGATTGCGGGTTTATGTTATGAATTTATTGTATTATCTTTTAGGTGGCCAACCTAATTATTTAGGTCTCAAATTGGTATAAATATGATGTAAGATCTCTTTGTAGATCATGGGCATATGGGATTATGGTTATGGGATGGTTATGCAATTATCTGTGTGTGAATAATGTTGTAACCATATGCAGGAGTTTTGGTCGATCATAGGTGATTGAATTGGGTTGATAAGAGAGGTTTACGACCTTCGGTACTGAGATTAACCGAAACTATACTTAGGCATAGGATATGTTATCTTTGTAGTTCACTCTTCTTTCCAGATTGTAGTCTGGATTTATTTTTTAGTCAATGAGGTTCCTTTTGTGATGAGTAGTACACTCTAGGTTGTTGGCCTCCCTATATGTGCAAGCCCCTCATTTTGTAATCACATACTTACTACAAAAGTATTATCTGACTGTGGGTGGGCTTCCCACCATGGTTTTTCCCTTTACCGGGTTTTCCACGTACAAATCTTGGTGTCATGTGTTCTAGATGGATGGTAACTATTCTGTGATTTATGTTTACACTTAATTGCTATATTAGTTATTCTGGTATTTGGTTTATGCATTTCAATATTGGAGTTATGTGTACCGATAATAAGGATTTGAATGTTTAAAGTTTTGTAATATGTTGAAAACTTATTCACCACCCCCCTCTCAGTTGTCCTCTATTTATCTGAGTTGTCTAACATGTTGTTCCTTGAGTTGATTCGTAGTCAAAGTACTGGTAGGAGGTGAGTATTTATTAACCACATGCTCCCAAAACTGTGGCCCCAAACCTTTGATGTAGATCTTCATTTTGTCATTCCAGATTCTGTAGTCATCCTTTGTGAACTTAGAACCCTCCTTCTGCATCATCTTAGATCTTTACCTCAAGCTATTAAGCTTCTGCACAAGAAAGACCTAGTGCTCTGATACCAATTGTTATTATGAGGATCTGGTTACTACTGAGAGGGGGAGTGAATCAGTAGTAAAACAATTCTACAATACTTCAAAAAATTGTATCGATAATGAAACAAACAATCTTCATAAGCAGATCTACCAAACCATTCACTCAAGTGTCCATCATTATGCAAACTATTTAAAGATATCAAAAGCGCACATCAACAATGCAACCACCATATGAACATAGAGATTTTTCACATAGAAACCCAAATGGGAAAAACTACGGTGGGAATTAGCACCCACAAAATATTTGCACTCTTTTAGAATGCACCTGGTTAAAGGCCTAGCTCGGTTAGGAGCTTACAATGTGCCCGGTTAAGAGAAGACCTTGTTAGGAGTCACCCAGTTAAGGGTTTTTACCTTAGCCTTGTTAGGAGCTCTACCTTGTCAGGAGTAACCTTGTTAGAGGATTTTAAACTCAAGTCAATGAGCCATGTGGTGAAGGGATTTAGAAAAAAGACCTGTTAGGATCTACATGGTTAAGGGATTTCAAATTGTTGTAATTGTTAGGGAACAACAGGGAAAATAATCTAATCATAACACTTCCTTGCTTGCTAGTAAAGATCCTTTTCATCTCAACTCTACTACACACATGCAGTCACTTCACTATGGTTTGACTACGCCTTCTCTCAAATCACCAACACACAATCTCTTCTCCAACTAGCCCTAAATACAATTTTTAGTTAGATCGACTACATAACCCTAACTACATTCAAAATACAATAAATTTACATTTGCAGGTCATTGCAAAAAATTTCTAGATAATTTCCACCATTGAATGATCACTGCATATCACCGCACATTGATTTGATAAGCAATCAAACCCTTGTCCCATTCTACTAAGCACTTTGTTATTTCCCAAGAAATCTGATCCTTGTACATGCTCAAACACCATATTATCATTACACATGGATTCTGACACATCATCACTAAGTTATGAACATGATAAGATTCACCGCCAAACCATAAATCATTATCAGCTAAAGATCTAATACCGGTATACATTCTTCTTCACAGAGTTCATGATAGACAATCATAACTTGCTTAATACACCAAATCTATTGATGTGGATTCAATCACAGACTCATGCCAATGTCATAAACATATTTTCCAAACCACAACACCTAACTCTTCACCAATCATCCATATCGGTCACTTGATCATTGCACTATTCTTGCTTACCGGCTTACAGCAACTTAGCAGTTTTGTTGTCTAACACATTCCTCTACCATTTAGGCTATACCGGTAGGCCTAGATGACTTAGATGACTCAACAAACATGGTTGCCATCAATGACAACACAAATAAAGTCATCAAACAACTTACAACTATATCATCATCATCTAGACAACAATCTCCATCAACTTTACCAGTCATCTTCATCTCATCAACATCTCCATGTGCCAACAATATCCCCATCATTATCTTCATCAGTTATACAAACAATGCATCCATAACCGATAAAACCCTCAAAGAGAATCAACTAGCTTATGCAACAAGAGAAACACAACAAAAGAAACAAGAAAACATAGCAAGATTATCGAAACAAATCATATTATTGCCTTAGAAATTTTCGCAACCAATCGGTTATCATCATACAATCATCATAGAACATCTGGCAGTTAACTGGTTACATGCAGGCTTCAAGCTAGATACAATCCAACCAGGACTCTGGGAATCAATGAGATCACTAAATGTCAATCTGAATCCTTCTTCTCAATTGTACTTTCTTTTCCCCTACAAATGATTACATAGTGCCATATATATACCACCAGAACATATCCGGGTCAGCCTCATAAGATTATATTTACCAATGCAGGAAAATGAAATGTGTAACTAGGTCGGCTTTAAGAATTAAGGAAATCCTTCCAGAAAATAACAACTAAGAAGTGTGGTTCAGTAGGAAGGTCTGCCACATGCCAAAGAACATTGTACAAGACCCAAAATAGATCCACATGCCACGAACAGCTCTAGTAATAAAGGAAAGTAAACCGATAAGCACAAGAACTATCTCGGAACCTAGAAAAAATCAATCGGGAGCAATAACTGACCAAAAATGAATCCAAATTGACTGAAAATTTGGAAATAAGTATATGAACCAGTTTGGAAACTGAAAAATAGGATCTGCAAATAAAAGCAAGTAACTACCAGTACCAATTGGTAAGAACACATAAAATTGCACACTGAACTAAACAAGAACTAAACTGAAAGGAAATAGTTTTGGTTGATGCTAGATTGATCAGAGACCGGGGATGGTCCTGCATCAGACACCCTAGGTAGGAAAGATGTTCCATGAGAGGAAAATCATGAACATCTAAAAGGATTCGGGATAAATACCCCATGCTCATTTCTGATCCAAACATCTTCCTTATCTGCCAACCTCTTCTTTAGCTCCTCTAGTGCCTCAAGCGGCTTCTCTAACCCCTGAATTTCTTTGTTTCTCTTCCTTTTCTTCAAATCTCCACATTGTCTCTGTTTACTGCTTTCTTTCTTATGCAATTCTAATTTGTTTATGCCACAAGACTTCATCTGTTTTGTCACCATAAGCTCTTTGTCATCTAGTTCTATCTATCCATCAAGTTTATTTATTAAATCTTTCTACAAACTCATGTCACCTTCCAGTATCACCTCTGCAACCAGTTTCTTAGTACTGCAAATTTTCTCAGGACTTAGATTCTTCACCTCCTTCTCTTTCTCCTTCAAAGAAGTCCATGTGGACTTTTGCCTATCTTTCTCAATAGTGACTAGGTTTCTTCTATAGTTATAAATAGATCCTCTATCAAAATGCCAAGGTCTTCCCAACAAGACATGATAAACACTCATATACAACATCACACAAAAATTCATCCCTAAAAGGCCCAACATTGAAATTCACCAAACACTATTCCCATATTTCTATCTTTTGATCATCTTGTAACCAACTTACCTCATAAGGACAAGGATGCTCAAGCCTCTTCAATCCAATCTTTACAACCATCTCCTCAAATACCAAATTGTCAATACTTCCACTATCCACAATAACCTTATAGCACTTACCACATGATTTGCACATAGTCTGGAAAAGACTCTTTCTCTGAGTAGGTCTGGTATTCTCACTGCTCTGTTCCATCATGACTCTTCTGAACATAAGGGATTCACCTTTCTCCAGTATACAGTCAAGTCTGGTAAATTCACTTTTCGGTTCCTCATTTGCCACACAACTTCTTTCCAATCCCTTATTACATTCATAAAATCTATGTTTGGTTTCTCCACACTTGAAATATTTGCCAGGAAATTCTCTATCGGTACTGATAGTGCCTTTCCTCTGTATTTTATGTTCTGGTTCTTTACTCCACTTAGGTTTTGATTTCTCTCAACATTCTACTTCTTTGTACTCGTCTATCCCTTGAATCTCTCTTTCCCTCTATTGGGTTGTCGTCTTCTCATTTTCTCCTCAACCTTCAAAGCATACTGGTAAGCTTCTTCAACTGTGGAAACCCTCAACATACTCATTTCATCGTGAATGTTAAATGCAAGTCCATTTTTGTACCTGACCACCTTTTCTCTATCCATATCTTTATGTCCAGATCTAATCATCACCTTGTAGAATTTCTCAGTGTACTCTTTCACAGTCATGTTTCTTTGTTTCAGGTTCTGCAACTTCTTGAGCAATTCCAACTCATAGTCTCCTAATATGAACTTGGCCTTTAATCTTGCAACCATGTGTCTCCACCAGGTGATCTTAATTTCACCATTCTCCACTCTTTCTTTCTACAATTCTTTCCACCATAAATCAGCATGTCCTTTCAACTTAGTCTGTCCCAACTGAACTCTCTACGAGTCCTTGACATCCTCAAACTCAAAGTAGTCCTCCAACTCTCCAATCCAATCAATCAGATCCTCTGGGTTCAGCATTCCGAAAAAGGTTTAAAAATTCCACTTTATGAATTTTACTTGCTTGCACCACTGCTCTCAGGAATCTTTCTTCTCTTCAACCTTCGAGTCCTTCAGCTTTTCTGCTTCAAGCTCTTGACCGACTTCTTCATATTCATCCTCAGATTCAGGGTTTCTCCACAAACCAGCCAATGTGTTTCGGATTTTGTTCCTTACTTTGTGCTTGAAGTCTTCCATCATCTGCTCTACCCTCCAGGGGTTTATCCTTCTAGGCTTCATCTCCTCTTCCATTTTGGTGAATTGCCTCAACTCGGCAATCTGACTACCAATTTTAATCACCTCTCCTCGATGATCTATTGAACACATGTGCAACCTGCCTCCAATTGGCAATATGTCCACCCAAAGGAATGCCTCAATGTTCGCAAACAACTCTTCCACTAACCAGTTCATACCCAGCTCTGATACCACTTGATGCAGCCATAACCGATAAAACCCTCAAAGATAATCAACCGGCTTATGCAGTAAGAGAAACACAATGAAAGTAACAAGAAAACATAGCAATATTATCGAAATAGATCATATTATTGCCTTAGAACTTCTAGCAACCAACCAGTTATCATCATACAATCATCATAGAATATCTAGTAGTTAACCGGTTACATGCAGGCTTCAAGCCAAATACAATCCAACCAGGACTCTAGGAATCAACCGGATCACTAAACGTGAATCTCAATCCTTATTCTCAATTCTACTTTATCTACCCCTACAAATGATTACATAGTGCCATATATATACCCACCGGAACATATCCGGGTCCACCTCATAAGACTACATTTACCAATAAAGGAAAATGAAACATGTAACTAGGTTGGCCCTAAGAATTAAATAAATTCTTCCAGAAAATAACAACCAAGAAGTGCAGTTCAGCGGGAAGGTCGGCCACATGCCAAAGAACATCGGACAAGACCCAAAATCGATCCACAGACCAAGAACAGCTCCGATAATGAAGAAAAGTCAACCGGTAAGCATAAGAACTATCCCTGAACCCAAAAATAGTCAACCAAGAGCGATAACTAACCGGAAAAGAATCCAAATGGACTGAAAATCTGGAATTAAGCACATGAACCAGCCTGGAAACCAAAAATAGGATCTACAAAGAAAAGAAAGCAACTACCAATACCAACCGATAAGAACATAGAAAACTGCACACTTAAGTAAACAAGAACTAAACTAAAAGAAAATATTTTTGGTTGATACAAGATTTCTCAAAGACCCGGGATGCTCATGCATCACCATGCTTTGCAACTCATTAATAGCCAACAAAAGTTAAATCAGAGGCATGCCAAATGGGTTGAGCATCTTCAAAGTTTAAATTTTGTTTTGAAACATAAGAGTGGTCAAATGAATAAAGTTTTTGATGCTTTAAGTAGGAATAATTTGTTGCAATGTGAGATACAAACCAATAGTGTGGGTTTTGAAGGTTTAAAGGAATTGTATGTAGAGGATGTCGTTTTAAGGAAGCATATGAAGCTTTCCTTGATCCTATTTGTAGGAATAGAGAACCTTGGATGGACTTCATTATTCAAGAAGGTTTTCTATTCAAGGGGAAAAAGTTATGTATCCCTCGAGGCTTCATGAGGAATAATTTGTTGAAGGAAAAACATAGTAGTAGTCTTGTTGGTCACTTGGATAGGACAAGACTTATATGCAATTGAGCACTCGTTACTATTGGCCAAGGATGCATACAGATGTGAGAATATATGTGGAAAGGTGTAGTATTTGTTGGTCATTTGCTGGAAAGGTGTTGCATTGATGTTTTTTCATTGATGCCAACACTAGCTATTTGGATGCTTTATCGGCACCCTTTTGGTTCTAGTAGGTTGAGTGGTTTCTGGTTGATTTGGATCCGACATGATCCGGTAGGCTTCGATATGATTTGGTGATGGAATTGGCTTTTCCATGATACTCATGCTCATATTCAGTCAGTTGGTTTTGGTCTAGTGATCAGATGCTATCCTATTTACTTAGAAGCTTGGTTTTTGGTTCTGATGAGGGTTTCACCGACAGAGCTTTTTGATGAAGATCTTTGATGAATTGCATAAGTGGTATTGGTATAGCTTCTAGTGGAGTTTCAGGATGCTGATGGTGATCATTTTCAAGACTTGGTGGATGGAGATCATTGATATAGCGTGTGGACCTATACTGGGTCCCGGTTAGTCTAGGTTTATTATCTGGTGGCTGACCTAATTGTTTATGGTCGATGGTTTGTATATATAGATGTAAGATTTCATTGTAGATCATCATGGTTATGTTAGAGGTCATGGTCAAGGAATGTAATGTGCGAATAATGTAATATCATTGGAGATTGAATTGGGTTTATATAAGAGGATTTAGTCCTCCAATATTGAGATTAACTGAAACTATACTCAAGCATAGGAGTTGGTATCTTTTGTAGTTCAACAATTCTTTGGATTGTAGTCTACATTTCTATGTAGTCAATGAGACTCCTTTTGTGATGAGCAATGTGCTCTAGGTTTTTGGCCTTCGTGCAAGTGTAGACTCCTCAATTATAATTCACATACTTACTATAGAAGTATTATTTGACTGTGGGTAGGCTTCCCACTATTGTTTTTCCCTTTACCGGGTTTTCCATGTACAAATTTTGCTGTCATGTGGATGGTACTTATTATGTGATTATCGTTTATGTTTAATTGGTTTAACTGCTATTCCAGTATTAATGTTTTGGGTTTCGGTATTAATGTTTCAATTGCTACTATTTTTGGTAATGTGTGACAATTGATTCACACCCCCCCCCCCTCTCAGTTGTCTTTCAGTTATTTGAACTATCTAACAGTATTTGCCAACATGCAAAAAGGAGAAGCCAGAATGTGGGGCTCTATCAACCACTTCCAATTCCAACTCGGCCTTGGGACTCTATGAGTATGGATTTTGTATTGGGTTTGCCTCGCACTCAAAGGGGTAATGATTCTATATTTTTTTTTGGAGATAGATTTTCAAAAATGGTGCATTTGATACCATGTAAGAAGACTAGTGATGCCACTAACATTGCTAATTTGTTCTTTAAAGAAGATGTAAGGTTACATATAATTCCAAGGAGTATAATTTCTGATAGGGATACTAAGTTTGTGAGTCATTTTTGGAGGACCCTATGGAAGAAATTAGGGATAAATTTGAGTTTTAGTTCCGCTTACCATCCCAAAATGGATGGTCAAACAGAGGTTGTTAATTGAAGTCTTGGTAATATATTGAGATGTATTGTTGGCAAAACATTGGGTACATGGGATTTATCTTTGGCTCAAGCTGAGTTTGCATTTAATGATTTTCCTAATCCTGGTACTGGTTTTAGTCCATTTTATCTCGTTTATGGTATGCATCCAAGGGGGGTGTTTGAATTGAGAGATCTTGGTGGTTTGGAAAGGCGTAGTGCAACAAGTAAAGATTTTTCTAAACTCATACATGATCTCCATGAAGAGGTAAACATGAATATTGAATCTAGCAATCAACAGTATAAACAACATGCTGATAAAAAGTGAAGGGAACTTCATTTTCAAGTTGGAGAACTTGTCTTGGCTCATCTAAGGAATCCTAAAGGTTTCCTGGTGGTGCCTACAACAAAATTTAGATGAAGAAAGCGGGTCCTTGTAATATTCTTAGAAAATTTTCTGCCAATGCATATGAAATAGCTCTACCTATAGATTTGGGCATCTCTCCTATCTTTAATGTGGTATATCTCTATTCATATAGAGGTGATGTACAAGAAGATGACGCGGAGACAAAGATATCAGTTAATCTAGAACAGTAAGGAACCCCTTCCACTCCATCCATGATAGAATGCATTCTTGATACACAATTAATGAAGAAGACCCAGGGCAAGGAATACTTCAAATATTTGGTTAAGTGGTAGCATCGACCAGTAGAGGATTCTTCTTGGCTCATTGAACCAGAGATCATTAAATTGGGTCATAATATTGTTGATCTCATGAGCAGGAGCTCGTGATATTTTCTCTACCTAGGGAGCCTAATGCAGGGGCATTTACTCCTTTCACGGGTTTTTGTTTGATGTTTCATTTTTCTAGTTATGCTTTTAGTTGCTTTCTAGTTTTCCTTTCTACTTCCTATCGCAAGTTTGTGGAAGTTGGCCCTTGTTTTTGTTCCTATCTTAACTATGATAGGAATATGTTTTCACTTCAGAATTCTAAGTTCTCAATACCAAATAATAGTTGCACATCAAGGGCAGTCAATTACAATGGTTTGTGGTGGTAGTTGGTTATCAATGCCATGTTGGTAGCCATTAACCAACCAATCCTAATGCCTCTCTATTTATCAAGCGACAACAGGTGTATTGGGGTTGGATTGGTCGAGTAGGGAATTAGTCTAAAAGGAGAATAACATGACAAGTACAAATCGACTGGGATCCTAATCTGAAGAATTATTGGGCTTCTAAAGGGATCAACCAGATAGTCTGTAGAGAGTTTATTTTTATAGATGTGAGACCGACCGATTTCATTAAGAATTGACAAAACTTATAATGAGTGGGAATGAAATAAGAATCTAATTCTCTATTGTTCTGTTGTGAATATGATGAATGCCTAAATAGGCATGATTGACTCTCTGTCATATTTTTAGCAGACTGATGATGCTATTTCTTCTTTTCTAATACTTGACTTCTTATCTTTAATTCCCTATCAATTGCCTATAAGTTTCTATGTTTCTTATATTGAATTGGTGATTAGCAAGGCATGCCATCATTTGCGGGTAAGTATTTCATTAGTAAAAATATTAATATCATGTTTAAATATATAAAAATTATGCAAATCAATAATATATGTGAGCTCATATTCATTACAGGTATAATTCTCCTTGGCCATTGAATTTGGGGGGATCTAGATTATATGAAGACATAGAAACACGAGACAAAAAAATTGAACTTGCAAGAAATGATCAAAGATTCAATACACATAATCTCTACATATTGTAATTATGGAGAGAAAATATAGATTGGCAATGTGTTCTTTCCAAACATGTAGTAATAAAATATATTGCAAAGTATGTAGTAAAAGCCAAGAAAAGATCAGAAACATACAACCAAATGTTGATGCCCTTGTCAAACATGGAAAATCCTGATGATTTGGCTACATGAGCATATAAAAGACTTCTAATAGAGATAGTTATAGAAAGAGACATTTGAGCTCAAAAAACATGTCACATGTTGCTAGAACTTCCATTAGTAGAGAGTAGTAGAGCATTTGTTAATCTAAATGTTTCATGTGAGGTATTCAAACCTGTAGCTATACATACTAAAGAGAATAATGAAGAACAAATGATATCACTTGTTGATGGATATAAAACAAGGCCTCCTTCTATGTAAATGTCTCATTGATTGATATGGCCATATCATGGATATATAATCCTAAACAAAGAAGAGACAATGAATGGGAACCAAGACAATATCCATCTATTGTCAGAGTTTTCCCTAGGTTGTATCCATTCCTCCACATGACAAATAAATGGATTGAATTTTGTCTGTCAGAGTTATTATTGTACAAACCATTATGTGACATAGAAAGAGATATTGGTCATGATAATTATGTAATATAAAAAATTACACCTTGTATAATTCAATGCAATAGATGGCGCTTTCCTCCACATCATCGAAGGTTGTGCACCGCCATCTTTGTCCTTCTGTCCACTCGGGATCGCTTTGTCAGCTTCAAACTGGCATTTAACCAACTCTGTTGACCTGTCACCTTCGAGACTATAGCACGGTGTAGAGACATCCACGCAGTGCACTAGCATCCCGCAAATATGACATTCTGTAGGTGGTCATTTAAGCATTATGTCTGTGCCTAGAAGGAATCGTAATGCCCTTGCATGTTCCCATCGACATCGATTTTTGTCCAGAGCCTATATCTCTCTGGTTTCAAGGCATTTTTGGGATTCTTGTATGTTTTCTTGTAGGTTGGAGCTCTTGGTGATCTTCTTGAGAAATATTCAAAGATTTTCCACAATTCTATAGTCTAACATTATTGCGGTCTTTCGAACAATTTATGGTGCCATTGCCATGAATCATAGAAGGGGATTTTACTCACCTTTACTCAATTTTTTACACATTTACATTTCTTCATTTTGAATCTATTATCATATCTATATTGTCTTAATCATTTTATCTCTATCATTTTATCTTTCTCATGGCTATTCTCTGGGTTGTCCATGTAATACCCTAAAAAGGGTCACCTAAACCATGGGCCCCTAATCTCAACAACATCACCAAGGTCCTAACCAAAGGCAATTAAATCAATCTTGAGCACATTATTAATTCTTTAATCACCAAATGTCACATGGAAAATCAATAACTCAATATTAATTAAATATTTATTTAATTAATTAAATCATTCCAAGAAAATCATTTTGATCAATTATCCTAGTTAATTTATTAAATATCCTAGCATATTTAATTAATTAATAAATTTGCCATTTAATCATGCAAAAAATGAATTAGTTTATCACAAAAGAGGAATCAATATGCAAAGCAAGAGTTAAATTGAAAATAAACTAAAAGAATTGAATTGAAAGAGAAATCAAAGTTGAGATATTATTTCTTTCTTCTAAATTGAGAACTTGAAATCAGAAAAGCAATTAAAGGAATTTAATCATTCTCTAAAATTGGAACTTAAAGCTTTTGAGAAAAAGAAGTGCAGTTGCATTGAAAAGACTCTTTTATTGAATAAATCAAAGAATTGCATGGAATCGCCTATTTTTATCATAAGTGCATGGAATTAATTAATTCTTCTCTAATGCAAACTCAAACTTCTTTTCTGAATGCATTTCAATTAAACTATAATTGGAATCTATCTCAAGGTTAACTGAATCTGATTTCTCAATTATTTCAATTATCCTAAATTGTTCTTTTTCTTGATCTCTCTTGTGATTCTCTATAAATTCAACCTTCATCTCTCATTCAAAACACCCTGGAGATTTATTATTATACACTTTTTGCTCTGGAGTCATTGAACATATTGTGCTTGCTTTTTGAGATTATTGCATCTTAGTTTAGCTTTTCCATATTTAGTTTACTCCATATTGCTTGAATCTTTCATCCATCTAGTATAATCTTGCATCCATTTAGCTTAATATCATGCTCATATAGATTAAATCCTTCGTCTTGGTGTAGTCTAGTCATTGGTATTGCTTATACAAATCTAAGAGCAATCTTATACTCGCATCTTTTAGAAGGCAATTGGTCGATTTGTTATGGTTCTATTATTCATGATTATATATGTCTAACCATACATGTAATGCCTTAATTGAAGTGTTGTGTCTTGCATCTTACACATACTTATTTCACTTTTTCACACACACGTTTCGGGCACCCACCAGGGACAGAAGACTACTTTTTTTTTGGCCTCCAAGACTAACTTTTTATTTTTATTTTTTTTGGATTTTTTACTTTTTGGATTTTTTGCCGTACAGTTGTAGAAAAATATCATACGACATCTCTCACATTCCAGAATGACAAACTACAGGTATCGTACAACTAGGTAAAAATTGTGGTACGGATCTATATTTTTTGGTTAAAAAAAAAATCAGATTTCATTCTTTAGGTTCTCTATTCAAGTTTGATTATACTGACGCTGACCTTGGCTTGTTATCTGTCTATCTGAGAAATTTTTACAACCTAATCAAATTTTTGCAGAACGCCTGTCAAAGAATATGCTTGTCGCACAAAGACAATATGACTATTGATTCATATTCTTTGCAGGTTGCCTGACGAGAATCGACTAAACATCGTGTATTCTTTAAATTCCTTTTTAGGAACCTAAATTGCTATCTGCTTAAAGAACAAATCTGTATTTTGTGTTTTAAGAAAATTTTGAGAGGTAGGAGAGTATACTCTTGTCTTTATAGACAATAAGAAATCCAGACCCTTGAGGCATTCTTTTTAAGTTTGAGATTTGTATATCTTTAGCGGGCCTGCCCTCCTGAGGAGCTAATAACTCTATAGCCATTACGACCGGTGAGAGGGGAATGACCCAAGTGGGAATAGCTAAATGCCAAGTACTCCAACCCACTATAAAACAAACATAATTTGATGAAAATCAAGTCAATGACAGTGCTCGGGAATAGCTCTCCTTTGAACCTTCGGGTATATTAAACCTTGGTTTTCAAGGCTGTGAGACCTCTCAATTGAGTTTATACCCCGACGCATCGAACCGATCCCTTACTAGTTCCAATTAAAATTAGAAGCTACCCAGTTCACCTCCAAAAGGAGGGATAATCTTTGTGCAAGAGAGATAGTAACTCTCCTAAGACACTTGCCATATCGTGCCCCCATTAGCATTTGGAGTTGGCTAATATGGCATTGAGAATCCATTGTGTGAGACTCAGCGGTTGTATTATAATTAGCTATTGGGTGTGTACCTAAGTCAGCAAGCAAAGGTTTTCTTCTCTCACCAATTTCTATAGGGTTTGCATGTTATGATCAGAGTTCTTATTCATATTACGTGTTTTCTGTGTTTTCATCCCTAAAATTAAAACTGGAATACCAAAACTGGAGAAAACAAGAAAAAACTCAGTGATCAAAACTTTGCCTGTGTCACAAACTAGTATACCTTAGCTGTCAAAAACTCAGTCCACCTCTAAACTGATCATCGTCAGTTAGTGAAAACTCAATCCGCCTCAAAACTGGTCATACTCGGCCATTGAAAACTTAGAATTTAGCCTATGTCTAGTAAATTGTTGTGTGAATCTTTTGATTTATCATCCCGCTTCATATGTATTTTTGTACGAGATTCCATCAATCCTAACAGTCTATTGTTTGAGCTTGCATTTTGTGTTGTACGATACCTAATTATCTGTCATCTTGTTTAGGGAACTGTCGTTTGAGCCTGCATTCTATATCGTACGATAAATTATTGCATTGATCAGTTTGTCATTTCAGACTTACCCATCTGTCATACGGTACTAGGTAGTAACTCGTATGAAATATTATTGTCATCATCCTGAAACCATTACACTGTCGTCTGGTCCTGTAAAACCTGTCATACAAATCTCTGATTTTGTTAGTCTTGAATAACCAAACTTTCCTGAAACAAGTCTACAGTGAACATAAAACTGGTTATCATCATCCTGAACATAAACAAATCAAAATAGTGTACCTTTTCCATTTGTGTGGCATGATTTTGTCGATCATCTTCCAGCTAGTTCAATCAACTACTTATCAAATTTAAGTATCTTAGATAATGTCTTACACGGGATAGATCATTCCTGAAACCAGACTAAGTCTTAGTCACTTCTCTTAAATCAAACTAGGTAACTTAGATAAACATCTTACATAGGATAGATCTTTCCCAAAACCAGACTAAATCTTAGTTGCTTCTCTCAATCGGTACGTTAAACAAACAACTAGCTCCAAATTTGATCTTGACTTATGTATCATAAACAACTTTAGGTCACATAAATCAATAAAAATGCCTATTCAAACCAGAAGTTCTCTTAAGAAGGCTACCAAGGGCAAAGGACAATCCTTTTCATATCAAAATAATCCATTTTATGTAAAGGATCCTCTAACTGATAAACCTTCAACATCAGATTTACCAGTTTATGATCAGTCCTTGTCTCCCACTATATCTAGAACAAAACAAGAAAGACAAGCTGCTAAACATAAAACTTATGACGATATCAGTATCCATGATACCGATACTAATTCCTCATCAAGTGAATCTGAAGCCTCTGAACCTCCAGAAACTGATATACATAAATGTCAAAAGGATAAAGATTTCCAAAAAATGATGAAGGTTATCATGGCTGGAGAAAAAGAAGACTATTTTCTAGAACTAGCAAAACAAGGCACTAAACTTCCTACTAGTTGTGACGTTGAGACCCTCATCACTAAAGAGGAAGAGACACCATTGGCAATGGTAAACAAACAATTACAAGCGTTACGAACTGAGATCACAGAACTAAAAAACAACGATAAATCACCAAAACAATATTCTTTGGACACAATATGCCCATTTCCATTTGATAAAAATGAAATTTGACAAATATGATGGTAACTCAAATATCCAAGACCATATCAGAGAATTGTGTGCTTTATGTATGGAGTTCATGCACGACCAAACATATCTCATGTGCCTTTTCCCGAGAAGTTTAGGGGGGCAAGTTATGGAATGGTTCTCAAGCCTACCTATGGGAATAAAAACTTTTCAAGAATTAATCCAATCATTCCTACAACAATACTCCTATAACATTTGACACCCCGTTACTATGATCGAGCTTTGCAATACTAAACAGAAAACAAGGGAGCCTTTTCTCACTTTTCTCCAACGATGGAGAAAGATGTTCTCTAGATATTCATGGCCAATTCCAGATTCTGAGAAGATGGATATCTTTGTCAACAACTTAATCCCTTAATTGAAATATAATTTCTAGATGCAAGTGCATCCTTCATTCAACAAAATGGTAGATAATGCCCTCAGGATGGAAGATGTGCTTATAAAGAAGGGAGATATCTCACTTTGGAGAGAAACACAACCAGGATCTAATTCCAAAGAAAAGAACAAGTATTGGAAATATGGAAAAGAGAAATAAAAACATTGTTAATGATGGAGTGGTAGACACTGTTAAAGCAAAAACAAAATCCACAATATTTAACTTGGCTAGTGGCACTCAAAGCAGTTGAAACCGCAACAGAAAATCCCCCAAAGAAAGTAAAAGAGTGGTTCAAAGAGAAACCTTGGCTTTCAAAACCTAGACGTGAATTCACTCCTCTAGAAGAATCATACGAATCCACTTTCAAAACTTTATTGGCAAACAATCTGATAACCTTACCAGACAATTCTAGGCCATATGATCCCAAAGTCAAACCAAAATGGTGGAGAGAAAATGAATACTACGACAACCATTGAAACAAAGGTCATAACACAAACAACTACATGAAGCTCAAGCATGAGATTCAAGATCTCATAGATGCTGGTAAAATTGTTGTCAGGAATCACCTGACAAATGTTGATCACAAAGCTTTTAAGGACCCTTTACCTGTTTACGAACAAGGTGATTCCTCAAAGACAAAAGGAGGTGTCAAAGTAAATTACACTTATACTTGCAATGAAAATGTGATCAACATGATTGAGTCTTCCCAACCTAATTATTGCAATGTGATTATAATCAAAGACAAACAACATGAATCACAACATGCAAATTCTATGACCCGTTCTCAAAAGAAAGTCACTCTTCGAGGAGCTAGTTCTTCAACTCCAGCTCAAACAACATCAAACCTACCAACCTCATCAAACAAACAAAAAGATACAAAATTTGATAAATTTAAACAACTAACTTCATCATCATCCTCTAGATATAGCATTGTCGAACAACTGAAAAGAACGAATGCTCAAATCTCTATCTTTGAATTGCTCAAAATCTCTTCTGCTCATAAAGATATCTTGGACAAATCATTGCTCACAACTAATGTTCCAAAAGATTTAGATATTGATCGGTTTCAGGCTATGGTGGGTCATCTGACTTCACCTCACTATCCGACCTTCTCTGAAGAAGATGACAACTCACTAAATCATCCACATAACCAATCATTACACATTGAAGCTATGATCCATAAACATCGAGTTAAACATGTTTTGATAGATGGAGGCGCAGGGTTGAATATTTGTACTTACAGTCTGCTTACACAACTAGGATTTTCTGAAAATGTCATTGATCCAGCCAAGAAAATAATAATTAAATCCTATGATGAAGAAGAAAGGACCTCTAAAGGTCTGGTATTATTACCAATCAGGATGGGACCTGTAGAAAGAGATGTCATTTTCCAAGTACTTGATCTTCCTCTATCATACAATATCTTACTAGGCAAGTCATGGATTCATGAAATGAAGGTAGTTCCATCTACATACCATCAATGCTTAAAAAAAATTATAACGGAGTTGAAGTCAGTATTCATGCTGATACAAATGTCCCCTGTAATGCTTTGACAAAAGATGTTGATACCTTTGTGCCTCATAATAGATCAGCCTCTACAAATGAAAGTCCAGAAGCTCTAATGAAGGACTTAGAAAAGAAATTGAAGATTACAAATGCTGGCATGGATGACTACAAGATAGAACCGGTACTTTCATTAGTCTCTCTCCCTCCATCACCGAAACAGTTGGGCAAACCATCAAAGGCTATGAGAACATAGACTTTAACTCCGAATATCATATCTGATGGTCTTTTTGTATAGTCTTCTACTTCTCTGGTAGATGAAATAGAAGAGGATGTTGTTCTTAAGTGGCTTTTCAAGGAAGATAGTCAAAATGAGGAAGTATGGCATTGTGAGATTTTCCCAACCCAATATGGTTCTGGCTACAAAATGATCCAACGCATGGGAAATTCAGGTACTGGTCCCTTGGGAAAACATCAAGAGGGTATTATTGAACCGATTCAACTACAAATAAAATCTACAAATGATAAGGTTGGACTAGGATACAATCCAAAAAAGACATCAAACCAAAAACATGCTTCTAAGTCTAAGTGGAAGAAAAGGATGTTGCTTTCAATATCACAGGAAGTCGACACTCAACAAACTCAAGTAGAGTGTGGAAAAGAAAAAGAGAAACTATCAATCAAGAGAGAAGAATCAGTCAATACTCAAGTTATGATGGTGTCAGCTACAACAATACAAGGAGTTGAAGTTCCAGAAGATGTGAGAGACGAAGTAGAAAGAATCAGAGAATTGTTTGCACCAGTGAAAGTTCCAATCACATACACTGGTAGGCAACAAGTAGATGATTCAAAAACTGACTCAAATGAGTATGAATGGGGTCAAGACCACCTCTCTGATACATCCATTACAAAAACTCCAGAAGAGTCCAATGATATCACATATGACACTCAAGAGCTGATGCGCTTAAAGCTAGAAAAGGAGATACAGGAAATCAGACTAAAAAGACAAGAAGACTATGAACAAAGGCTGAAAGAAGGAAGAATACCAGAAAATATTTCATCTATTATATACCCCTCTAATAAGACAAATTAAATCAGGTATGGGACTACACAAGAAGAATTGGAAGCTACAGAAGCAGAACTGGTCATTAGTCCAGAGGAAGTTGAATGGAGTAGACGACAGGGACTCATAGAACCATCAAGGTTATGTCAATAGGTATGTCAGATACAAATGATAAATGAGCCAAATCTCGAAGGAACTTGCAGCATTAAAGATGTAGGTGTTGATACCATACATACATTCACTCAATCACTTGAAGAAGACTTGGAAACTTCATCCGATGACTCTGATGACTCTGACAATAGTCCTATTTAGGACAATATTTACTCAGCATCAAACTCTAAATCATCTAATGTAAATGATGAGAATCTGTCTACTGATCTTGTTATTATCAAACCATGATATGAAGTCCAGTCTGGCGTAGAGAATGATGCTATGAGTAGGTCTATTGGATTAGGTCAACTAAATATTAACGTGCACTTTAATAATCATGTTTTGACTCTTCTTGGTCTCGAGACATTTACGCAAGGTAGTCTTCTAGAACTCAACTTTTTGATTTGCAGTGGTGATGACAATACCGTGAAATCACTCAAACCTATCCACACTCTATCCTTGGTACATCCTGAATTAATTGACTGTAGTCTACAAGACCAACCCATGAATGTACCTACTTTTGCCAATGACTACACGCTAGCCTATTACCTCAATGTAGTTGAACCCATGGACTCTTCTACCAGTGAATAGAGTGAGAACGTGACTGAAACAGATATCAAGTATCTTAGTCGCAAAAATCAGAAAAATAAAAATAAAATATCTGATGGTGAAAACCAAATTGTGGCGGTGTTAGAATCTAAAAAAGAGAAAATAAAGGACATACCTAAGGGTGAAAACCTCTCTTAGGCGCCTGAAGGTGAGATACTTGATATACTGCCAAGTCATTTTCAGGAAAGGTCTTCTATATTGATTGAGCCAACTCAACCAGTGAACAATGGGAGTTAAGAGACACCACACATCATTCACTTAGCTCAATCACTATGAGCAGAAGAATTGAAAGATTTCACTCATCTCTTTTCAGAAAAGAAGATCAATTTTGCATGGACGTACTCTAATATGCTAGGCCTGGATCCTGATCTTATCATGCACCATCTTTCTATCACACCAAGAGTTAAACCAGTCAAGCAAAAACTCTGTAAGATACACCCTCACGTGGCACTCCTAGTCAAGGTTGAGATAGAAAAATTGCTAAAAGCTGGATTTATCAGAGCTATAGACTATGCGGAATGGATTTCAAACATAGTACATGTGTCAAAGGCAGACAAATCTATTAGGGTTTGCATAGACTTCAGAGATCTCAACAAAGCTTGTCTGAAGGACAACTTTCCATTGCCAAACATTGATATGATAGTCGATATGACTACTGGGTATGAGATGTACTCACTAATGGATGGATTCTCTGGCTATAATCAAGTCAAAATATCTCTTGGGGATCAAGAAAAGACAGCATTCACCTGTGCATGGGGAACCTTTTGCTGGAATGTCATGTCATTTGGGCTAAAGAACGTAGGAGCAACTTACCAAAGAGTGGTAACTACTATCTTTCATGATATGATTCATAAGAATATGGAAGACTATGTTGATGACACTTTAGTGAAGACTATGAAGAGATCCACACATATTCAAGAGCTAGGCCCTATACTAGATAGAATGGAAAAAATTAAACTCCGGCTAAATCCAAAAAAGTGTGCATTCAGAGTAAAATCAGGGAAAATACTTGGCTACATCATTTCAAAGAAGGGAATCGAGGTTGATCCTAAGAAGGTCCAAGCTATAATGGAAATGTCGCCTCTGAAGAACATCAGTCAAATGAGAAGTTTACAAGGATGTCTCCAATCAATCAGACGCTTTATTTTTCAGCTGGCAGACAAAGCTCAACCTTTCACAAAAGTATTGAGGAAAGGAGTAATATACAACTGGGATCGAGAATGTGAACAACACCTTCAGCAAATCAAAGAATACCCATCCAATCCACCAATATTGTTGCCACCAATTCAGGGTAAACATTGATCTTATACATATCAACTACTGATTCATCATTGGGGGCACTTCTAGCACAACAAGATGAAAATAAAAAAGACAGAGTTATATATTACATCAGTAGAATATTGGTGTCTTATGAAATGAACTATACTATAATAGAAAAAGCATGCTTGGCATTGGTCTTTGCATCACAAAAATTGAGACACTACATGTTAGCACATTCCATCAAGCTAGTAGCTAAGATTTATCCACTCAAATATCTTCTCAACAAAGCAACACTTACAGGAAGATTGGCTAAAGGGGTCATGGTTCTTATAGAGTTTTATATTGAATATGTAGACCACAAAGCCATCAAAGGACAAGTGATTGCAGATCAACTTGTTGATGCTCCAATTAAAGACACTCAACCGTTGCATATAGAATTTCCAGATGAATCAATAATGCACCTTACTCAACAATCATGGAAGATGTTCTTTGATGGATCTTTCACTCAAAATGGTTCTGGTGCTAGAATACTTTTTATTACTCCTCAAAAGTATTCAATCCCAAAGGCTTATAAAATTCTTTTCCCTTGCACAAACAACATTGGTAAATGGGATCAAGCTAGCTATCGAATGGAAGGTTCTGGAATTACACATCTATGGAGATTCTCAGCTAATCATCAATAAAATAAATGATACATATCAGACTCAAGATGAGAAATTGATGCCTTATAAGAGAATGGTGGATGATCTCAAGAAATATTTTATTTTTGTGTTATTTCAGCAGATTCCCAGATCCGCAAACAAAGCAGCAAATGCTATGGCCACCTTAGCATCCATACCAGAGTTACAAGAGTCTAATTTTCACTTTGAATTACTGGTGGAAGAGTTACATTACCCTTCCTATGATTCTCCTAAGTCCCAGATGGTTTGTTCTATTATTGGACATGACTCATCTTGCTACAGCCACATTTACTCTTATCTACGAGATCAAATTATCCCAGAAAATCTTACCCGTAATGAGAAAAGGAACCTAACCCAAAACACTTCATGGTACGTCATCATCGCTAATGATCTATTTAGGCAAGGGTTGGATAGTACTTTTCTTAGGTGTCTAGAAATTGAAGAGTCCCAACGTGCATTATCGGAAGTCCATGAAGGTATTTGTGGATCTTATTCAAATGGTCTTACTTTAGCTCAGAAACTACTAAGGGTTGGATACTACTGGCCAGACATGGAGAAAGATGCTATATTTTTTTCTAAAACTTGTGAGAAGTGTCAGATACATGGGAATCTCATACATGCTCCAGCAAGGGATCTCATACCCTTCATTACACATTGGCCTTTTCAACAATGGGTGTTTAATCTCATTGTCCAAATATATCTTGCATCATCTAACTGACACAAGTTTATCATAACTACCACTGAGTACTTCACTAAGTGGGTAGAAGTGGTTCCGCTCATCAAAGCAATCGATAAACAAGTAGCTCTGTTCATCCTAAACCATATCATTTGTAGGTATGGGATACCTTTGTCCATCGTGGCTGACAATGGAGGATAATTCAAGAATAAAGATCTAGATAAGCTGTGTGAAAAATTCAAAATAAATTAGCACTGGTCATCTATATATTACCCTCAAGGTAATGGACAAGCTGAGGCATCTAACAAAAACCTGTTGACTATCTTACACAGAACAGTAAACAAATCTGGGAAGGATTGGCATCTGCAGCTCAATCCTACATTATGGGCTTATAGAACAAGTATTAGAATACCTATTGGGGCTACACCTTTTTCTTTGGTGTATGGATTCAAAGAAATATTACCTATTGAAGTGGAAATGCCATCTTTAAGAGTTTCTTTGCAAGGTCTTGTTACTGATGAAGACTATAGAACATCTAGATTGCAAGAACTCGAATTGTTGGATGAACGTCCACAAGTGGCATTTGATCATCTGAGAGTGTATCAAAAGAGAATGTCCAAAGGTTATAACAAGAAGGTTTGACAACAACAATTTCAGGTTGGTGACCTTGTTCTAAGATAAAATCCTAAAAAATCAATAGTTTCGAGACAACAAAGGGAAGTTTGAACCCAACTGGTTGGGTCCCTATATCGTTATTGCGGTCTTTGGCTCTAGTCCCTATCAGCTCTCAACATCGAAAGGAGAACAACTCCATGAACTGATTAACACCATCCACTTGAAAAAGTTCTTCACTTAGTATTCTCTTCTCCAGCAACCTGTACAGCTGAAAAAAGTCCTGAAAAAAAATCTAAAAATCATTAAAAGTCTTGGAAAAAAAAAATGAAAAAAAAAAATCTTTGCCAAGCAGGTGAAAACCTGGCAAACAGGTGCCTCTTATACTCAAACGCTCCATCTATCAATGCAACGTTGGCATTCCTGCTTTCATGCATCTTTGATTTCATTTGTACATATATTTTAGTCACTTTTGTGACATCCTTCTTCTTTTAGAACCCTCATGGCTTGAAACTGATCAATGTCCTAGTCGTAGGGTAATCGACTGAGCAATTTATGTGTCCTAAGAAGTATCCTCCAAGTCATCATTCTGTCAATGATACCCGGTCATCCAATCTAAGTCAGTCACCTGTCTCCTAACTACTGAAGAGTTTTATCACTTAGTACACAAGCAAAACAACATTACTAAAAACAATCACTAAACAGTTTGAGATGTGAATGAAAATTTTCTTTGTGTGTTGTCTTTTATATTGGTTTTTGATTATTATCCCTCTGAGTAACTCGAGGAAGTCTATCTTGACTAAGAGGAGCAAGGATTGGGGGCATAATATTTTCTTTGTCTTCTGCTTGTAGGAATGATTCCAATGATCTGGAAACATCTAATCAGCTAGGTATTTGTGATAAGAGCCTTCACATCAAGGTGAAATCACCACACATACCTCGACTTCGCTTATCTGTATGCTACAGGGAGGTTCTTATCATTTCTTTGTCTGTTTTGAGGAAATTTCTTTAAATGTGCAATCCGGGTCCATGCGTAATCTATCCAAGGATATGAATGAAAGAAGGGTCATTGTAGACAAGATAATTAATATTGCTCATGAAAAGGAAGGAACTCTAATCTACCTGCTATTTTTGTAAATGCTCAGTGATGAACATTAAGCATTTCAAATCCAGTGACTAGTTTTAGTTTGTATTCATTCTGCATTTTCTACGTTTAGAGTGATTTTTGCATGATAACAATGATCTATTTATCTTCTGAATGAGAGTTGGAAGCATCATCATTTCTAAGCTAAGTAGTCTCTCTTTTTAATCACTTCTTCGATCGAGTACTTATGTATTAAGATGTTAGCTGCATACATAAGCATCTTATATAGATTTATACATTCATTTACATTCATCTTATTTCATAGAAAAATGAAAAACAATTTGCATTACTCATTACTCATTTTCATTCATTTATTTGCATACATAAAGAAATAAAAACAAACATTCATATTCATTTGCATTACATACATCTATACTGAAAAGATATGCATACATATAGAAAAAAGCATATAGAAGAAAGCATCTCATAAATCAATCTCTGCCTCTCCCTCATCGCCAAGTGGTGGAGGAGGTGGAGCTTGCTGACTAGGGTCCTAACAAGCTTCTCAAGCTCCCTCAGACCATGCCATGTACTGCGAGTAGGGTACATTCTATTGCACTACATGAACTGCTATGCTATAAGCCGCAACGCAATAAGTCACCTAACTAGTCTGGTGTAAGACCTCCTGCTAAATAGCATCTCGCTCTGCCCTCATCTCTGTGACCTAACGATCGCACTTTGCTCTGAGCTCCACCAGCTAATGATTGTGCTCTTCTCTGACCTCAGCTAACTGATGATCTCTCTCTTCTCTAAGGTCTACCATCTGTCGGTCTCACTCTGCCAGTTGTGTTTGTGCCATTGTCAACTGTGACTATAGACCTACCAAACATGCTCTAATTGACTGTGCTGGATCCGTCCCCTGCTCCCTCGCAGGATCTTTGCCTCCATCGCCGCCTCCATCTCCACCTCTGACTCCCCCTACTCATCTCTCCTCAGTCTCACCTTCCTGGGAGCTACTTGCTCCTCCTCTCCTCCAACCTCTGGTACCCTAGCTCCACTCAGTCTGACACCAATAGCCCCTAGGGATCCACCCTCTCCTTTATGTTGTTGCCTACCACCAACTGGTACCCTACTACTGCTAGCACTAGGATCACCACCTGCCTGCCTCGGAGCCTCAGCTCTCTGTCCCTATGCCTGCATAGGGGAATCATCCTCAATCTCCTCTATCAGAGGTGCCTACTCTACTGGATTTGTGAATCTAGGGAATGGATGTTGTTGGAACCAATCTTTGTACTGGGGCAGTACCCACGCATCTGCAATATCCTCTAAATAGTCCCACCTGAGCCGCTGCAACCCAGTCAACTCCTGCATGCCCAGGGCATATGATAACCTAGGTCCCCACCCCCATCTCTCCTCCTCTGCATAACGTGTGTATGCAATAAACTCCTGCAAGATCCCCTGAGGTCTACCATACTACCTCATCACTTGAGTAACCACAAACCGCTCGACCACTCTCACTGATCTACTAATGAGAGGCCGAGTCATAAATAGGTCTCTATGCACAGCTCTCCAGTCATCCCAAGGCTCAAGACCCTTGTAAGGTCTACATATAACAGTTATAAGATCATCTAGCTGTTGTCTCCAATAATCTATCTTGCCCAGATGGGGATGAGTAATGTATCTAGATTATCTGTAAACAATAGGCTGATGTGGATCTCTGGCATCATTCACAATCGGTCTGCAAACTGGGAGGTGCTCCCAGGCCCATACCTATAATATCAAAACCCCTGCAACCATACTCTTCCCCTCCCGGTAAACCACCGCATGCATCTCACGATACATGTGCACCAGAATACAAGAACCCCATCCTAATCTCTAAGGGTGCTCCACAAGCCTCTCTAGCGTCTTGCCCCAGCCACATAAGAAACCATGTTGTCCCTTGTCTCGCATAAGGAAACAACCGATGAATCCTGCTAAGACACAAGCCAATGGAAACTGCTCACTGTACGTGGCCATCATGTCATCCCAACTGATAGACCATGACAGAATGTCTACATCATGAAATACCTGCCTCAGAGCTAGTAGGCCAGGATGTTGTGTTGAATCATAATCCACCTTATCCCCAGTGAATGGAATTTGGAGAATCCTATGTACATCCTTGGGAGTGATAGTCATCTCCACAACTGGAAAATGAAATGTGTTATGCTCAGAAAGAAATCTCTCTACAAGTGCAGTGAGCATCCCATGATTTACAAGGATATCAGGCATGTCAAGAAGATGCGTAAACCTACATAAATCGATATGTGCCCTTTCCATATCAGAAAACTCGTGAACTAATGTCCTAGTCGGTGGATAGACACGTTTGAAAAGAACATGAGGTAGTCGAACCTACAAGAATCAAACAAAAGATCATCAGAAAACATTTCAAATTATGCTATAAGACAAGTAAAACATCACGCAAATCCAAAACAATCAATTGCAAAATCAAATATTCAAGTTTGCACCCTTAAAAATACTCACTATTTTTCAAATGACATAACACAGTAGAGGTAGAAACTCGGACAAGTCAGGACTGGGTATAGGATGACAAAAGACTCTGATACGACACAAAACAAGCCTTCAAACGACAAAATGGTCTCTTTTGAACAAGCTCATACGATACAAGGGTAGGTGTGAAATGACAAAACTAATGGACTTAAACGACAAAAGAATACAAAACAGTTTGTCATACGACACAGGATGTCATCTCGCATGACAAATCAACAAAGCCTGACTTTTACAAAGCTCAAAATTGAAAAAAATCAACAAAAAAATTCAAAATTGATGAAATTTAAGGCTTAAGATCGATCACTTACCGCTGGCTCATAGTTTCGAGGTTGATTATGTCATCTCTGGTGCTCAAATCGATGCTCCTGTGTGGGAATCACCTTTTTTCTATACAGAAGGCTTTTTGAATTTTCAAACTTGGAGAGTTTAAATGAATTGAAAATGACACTTTGACCCCTTATATAGCCAAAACCCTAATTTTTCAACTTGCTCCGATGGACATGAAAATTGTAACCTTAGCTAATTTGCCCATCCTAATTCCATTTTCGGGATCGAAATCAAAATCCAAGATCATTCTTGTACTCAATTTCAATACAATTTGGACCACTTAACGTTGAATCTCAATTTTATTCTACAAATCAACTTTGCGCTCAATTTCTCATTAATCAATGCCAAATTTTCAAAAATTCCTCTGAATCATTTGTGCTCAAGTCATTATCATCACCAACAATTGCCTAAAATCATATACCCTCACTATCTTTCAATTTTGCTCCTGACGGGGCATACTCGTGACCTCATGACCTCACATCTTCAATGTCGAGAAAGTTTTCAAATCTTTATCAAAAGATGAGCAAAAATATTTTCAAATAAAGAAAATCAAATTCTTATTGCTAAGGGGCATCTTAGCGTCATCACTTCATATCAGTTTGAGATCTCTCGATCATCTGAATCAAATCAATCGCTAGGGGCATATCAGTTCCATTGCTTTAAATCAAGCTGATATTGCCTTCATCTGAATCAGTCTCTTAACGTTAATCAGTTTCATCGCTTTTCATCAAGCTGATTATTCATTCAAACTCAATCAAAATTTTAAAGAGTATCTTTGATCACACGCTCAATCTAAGTAGGTGTTCAGTTTCATCGCATCAAATCAAGCTATACAGTTTATCTTCGCTCATCGTGTCTTGATCCATCAAGCTCAAGATCAATTTTATCTTCGCTCACTATGTCTAGTTTAATCAAGTTCTAGATCAGTAAGATCTGCTTCTTGATCAATCAAATTCAAGATCAATATCTTTGCTCTCTATCATTCCTAGTTCAATCAAGTTTGGGATTGGTTTCGCTTTAATCAACTCTGTTCAGCTTCATCGCTTCAAATCAAGATAAACACCTCGCTCTTCATCTGGTTCATGATCAATCAAGTTCAGAACTGGTATCTCCTAGAAATCAACATATTCTTTGAACCAACGCGTTGCTCGCACATTAATTCAAAGAGGGGCAAATGTAATACCCTAAAAAGGGTCACCTAAACTATGGGCCCCTAATCTTGACAACATCAGCAAAGTCCTAACCAAAGGCAATTAAATCAATCTTGAGCACATTATTAATTCTTTAATCAATAAATTTGCCATTTAATCATGCAAAAAAGGAATTAGTTTATCGCAAAAGAGGAATCAATATGCAAAGCAAGAGTTAAATTGAAAATAAAATAAAATAATTGAATTGGAAGAGAAATCAAAGTTGAGATATTATTTCTTTCTTCTAAATTGAGAACTTGAAATCAGAAAAGCAATTAAAGGAGTTTAATCATTCTCTAAAATTGGAACTCAAAGCTTTTGAGAAAAATAAGTTTAGTTGCATTGAAAAGACTCTTTTCTTGAATAAATCAAAGAATTGCATGGAATCGCCTATTTTTATCATAAGTGCATGGAATTAATTAATTCTTATCTCTAATGCAAACTCAAACTTTTTTTCTGAATGCATTTCAATTAAACTATAATTGGAATCTATCTCAAGGTTAACTGAATCTGATTTCTCAATTATTTCAATTATCCTAAATTGTTCTTTTTCTTGATCTCTCTTGTGATTCTCTATAAATTCAACCTTCATCTCTCATTCAAAACACCCTAGAGATTTATTGTTATACTTTTTTCTCTGGAGTCATAAAATATATTCTGCTTGCTTTTTGAAATTATTGCATCTTAGTTTAGCTTTTGCATATTTAGTTTACTCCATATTGCTTTAATCTTTCATCCATCTAGCATAATCTTGCATCCATTTAGCTTAATATCATGCTCATATAGATTAAATCCTTCGTCTTGGTGTAGTCTAGTCACTGGTATTGCTTTTACAAATTTGAGAGCAATCTTATACTCACATATTTTAGAAGGCAATTGGTCGATTTATTATGGTTTTATTATTCATGCTTATATCTATCTAACCATACATGTAATGACTTAATTTAAGTGTTGTGTCTTGCATCTTACACATACTTATTTCACTTTTTCACACACACAGTCCATGGCAGTGGAAACACAAAAACGGGGGTCTAACTGAGGTAGACTCCAAAACACAACCCCCAACATTTTCCTCCTTTCCATGTATGTAGGTTCATGTCCTTAAGGAGCTTATTTAATGGGAGGCTTCATAGCTTGGACCTCTTGTACATTCATCCTTTTACCTTGTGTTTTTCTCTTTCATTTTATTTTTGTTTCCTACACTTTTCACGTCTTTGAGTTATTTTGGTTTTTGCATATCCATACCAATGTTTTGCATCCTTTGTACGGATCTTTGTTTCTATCTGTATAGGACAACAGTGCAATGTGTTGTAGTCTCGGATACGCATTCTTGTCCTATCCACAGAAGTTGGTCGGGGTTGTTTGGGGACCTCATCTGCCTTGCATTAGCTTAGTTCTATCATTTAGCATCCCTTAGATCACCCTTAGTACCAATATAGGTGAGGTACTAGAGGGTTCATTTCTTCTCTTGGGTTTATCATCCTTGTGGTAGCAAATTTCCTCCACTACATTTTGGTGAACTCAAAGTGAAGCCAGTTTTCTTTTTGCTTCATGTTTTTATCATATAGTTTCATTTAAAATCTAAAACATAGTTTGCACCTTTGTTCTATAATTTGCATTAGCCTCTTCATCTTTTTTATTAGCAAGCTTTTATAGAAGACAAAACCCTTTGTGTCCCTATAGTGTGGTCTCAACATCGCAAGGCTTGTCTATGAGCTTTACGACCAAAACTGCCATGGGAGGTGTAGTCAAGAGCATGTCTAGACAAAGTTTCCCTCCTAATCGATGACAGTCCTCCTCTATCCAACATGATGATAAAAAAACCTTTGCCCGAATCAAGTGATCCTTTCCCCTCTTATACTCTCCAGATACATTTCGTGGGAGGCTCGTCGGCTACTAGTTCTCAGGACAACTCCTCGACGAACTCTTTGTCACTTTCTCCTCTTATTGTTTATCACGATTGGCTTTGACCAGATTTAGTCTCTAGAGGAGAACTTAAGAGATTTCAAAGGGTTCCTTAATCAAGAGAATGTCCTCCCTCAAGTTGGCAATGTAGTTAATACTTTAAGAGACATTCTTATCTTGGACAAGAAAGGTTTAGATATGCTGAGGGCATTATCTATCATTCTCAAAAACCATGTACGCTTGGCAGATGCACCTCCACTGGATGACAAGTCTGACATTTGTGGTTCTTAGTTGGGTGTTGACATACCTAGTTTGACAGTACACATGGTTGACCCCAAGCCTACCATTCCTAGCATCAATGCCTCAACCACTCCCTTGGGGTATATGGGTATGTCTAGTAGTTTGACCTCTGCCTCTGCTACAACTCATACATCTACGATCAACACCAGTACTAACTTTACTGGTGGCACTAGTTCTCTTGGTGGTTTTGGTGGAGGTGGTGGTGGTGGTTCTCTTGGAGGTGTCAGTGGAGGTGGTGGCACATCTGGCCCACCTCCACCTCCTTCACCTACTAATCCATTCTTGAACACCATCTTAAAGAACATGGGGTAGTTACAATAACAACTCACAAACTTGGCCTTCACTTTTGGTCAATCATCTATGCCTACATATTATAGGAAGAGCTCCCTTGATATCACTATTCTGAACATTATCCTTCCTCCTATGACTAAATTATTGAAGTTAGATAGGTTCATTGGTGATGGGGATCCTAATGTGCACATTGATTCTTTCATGACCATGTGTAGCGATTACCATAGCTTGGACTATGTGTCTTAAACTATTATCACGGTCCCTTAAGGGAACCACATTAGAGTGCTATAGCTCCTTACCAAATCATTTTATTTGTACCATTGATTAGCTCATGGATCTATTTCTTAGATGGTTTCAAGCTAACATTGGTAGCAGGGTCACTATCGCTGACCTTGTTCACTATAAGCAAAAGCCCAATGAAAATAACATGGATTTTATCTCAAGGTATCAGGCATTCTCTACTAGAATCCCCTTTTCTCTTCCAGATAGCGATTTGTAGAGGATGTTAATTGGCAATCTGCAGTCAGCATTGAGGGAGAAGTTATCTCTTAATTTCTATCAAAAATTTTCCAATATGTGTTTCGCACTTACAAACTACCAGCACACCATGACGCAGTTCAGAGATTCTACTTTGAACTCTTGCGATGGGTCTTTCGTAGGCACATCCATCGAAGGGTCTAGAAAGAACAAGGCTATGGCTAATATTGTGGTTGTCCCACAAGGATTACAATAGAAGAGAGCCTTCACTATTTTGAATGATTCTTATCTAAGCATAATGCAATGATTACTAAAAGATAATCCAATTACCCTTCCCAAGGTTCGATCGCTACCTATAATAGACCCTATCCACACTTGTATGATGGGTCAAATTTTTTTCACTACCACCGTGTGCCTGGTCATGACACTAAATGATATTATCGTCTGAATATTGTACAAGACCACATTAACACTGGCACAATTAAAGTTGATGCACGAAAAACATAAGTCAAATAAGTTTGTTGATAAGACTAACAGGGATTTGCAAATCTACATTGATTTGTTTCCCCCACATTCAACAAATTTCATTTCTGTATCAGATCCTTCCTCAGATGATGGTCCATTTCTGAACATGGTCACCATCACCCCTATTTGTTTGCCTCCTAGATAGAAGGATAAGGTGTTTGACATGTCATTATCATTCACCCCTCTGGATGCCCTATATTTTGCAGTGCTTGCTCCTTTGTACATCCCTGCTAAGTTGAATGATCAAACTGTCACAGGTGTGATGGTTGACCCATCATGCAGAGTCGATGTCATCACATAGGAGACTGTATTCATGAATTAATGGCATAGGCTTGGATATGATGAATGTTGGGAAACCCTAAGAACACATGATGGTTTCTCCATCCCTCCTTTGGGTAGCATCGTGTTGATGGTCCTCGTGGGACCCAAGCCTGTGTCTTTCACATTTATGATCATCCCTAAATCAAACCTATTTTGGGTTAAAATGGGCATTCCTTGGTTGATTTCTATGGACAGGGTTCCTTTAGTGATTCATAAATGTCTCAAGTTTCCCCATGAGGGTTCGGTGCATGTCATCCAGGATACTAGATATTGACCCTTGGTAGCCCATGGGGATTTTTCACTGCATAATTTTGGCCTACTCCATTGGGACCCATGCTTCCCTGTGGTGAATTGATGTATTGTGCATATTATCAGTATAAGATGGGGGAGTTGGATCCTAAGTCAACTCACCCTAGCTATTTGTTGTCTCTTCATGGATCAACCTCTCCTCCATCTATTCCTATCTTGGACCGGGTGGTACCCCATGTCCCTTCATTAACAAGGATGGAGGCTAAGCATGTCACTCCGAATAGACCTCCCCATATGCCCCAAACTGCATATCCTTTGGTGGTGTCTTATTTTCCTGCGACTACACCCATGCCGACAAGGGAAAGACATCTACATTGTCAAAGTTTGTGGTCCACCCTCCCTTTGAACTCTCGATCATGACCAATATCCCTTGGCCCTCTTGATATGAAAGAGGGAGGCATTCTTCTCATGTTAATTTATCACTACATGCTCCTACTTCATAGCATGTGTCAGCACCCTCCATCCCTCCAACTACTCCTTGAGAAAAGTGAGGTAGGGTGCCTATTATTGTGCATGTAGTACCTATCCCAAATGCACCTCTTATTCCATCAGTTGGGTCTTCTCTTGTCCTTGACATGGTTCAAGTGCCCTCTCCTATGGAGCATTTTGTCAATAAGTCATCTTAGGCTTCATTCGGTGGCCCTCATCTTCATTATAATTAGTGTGCGCTTGAGCATAAGCGCAATCGATGGGCCATGGCTCATCAGCGTGAGGCTGCCTTACAATCTACTGGTGCAGCTTCAACACCTAGTTTTGTTGCATCAGATCTTGTTTCGTCTATTGCTCTTGTTTCTACATCATCTTTGGTTTTGCTTCCCACTGCTTTGGGACCTTTTAATGAGCCTCCCACTAAGCAGGAGCAGAGTCTCATTGCTCCTTCATTGGAGCCACCCCTCATCACCTCCTTGTGAGACATACCATCATTGTCTCAGCCCATTGATATGTTGTATATGCAAGTGGTGTCTAGCACAACTTTATTTTCTCCCCCTATTTAGTGGTCGTTTGAGCATCAGAGCTTTCCTAGAGTCCTTCAGCCTATTATGGTTGATAGGAGACCCACTTCTCCTATCCAACCCAAATAAAAGCTTGAATAGGGCCCCATTCCAAAGTTCTAGTGATGGAAATCCTCATAAGTATGTTCCTCATCCTTTTCTCTGCCTATGTCAGTGCCTACTACTTTTCATGTCTCTATGTGTGTGATTGAGAAGGATCTACCTTCTCCTAAGTTTGTTACTGCCCCTCTCTCAGAGGTGGTCAGTCTTGTTGTTATTTCATCTTCTTTGAGTGAGTCACCTACTTCCTCTATGGAGGCTTGCTTGTTCAACTCCTTGGATGACATCCCAACCTTGTCTACGATCTTAACACGATCATTGACCCTTACCTCCTCTGACACTGTGGATGCAAACATTGTTGCTACTTCATCCCTTCCCCTTGCTATCTATGAGGTCGCGTGAGCATAAGTGCTATCGACGGGCCATGGCTAGTAGGCGCAAGGCTGCCTTGCAATTTGTTGGTGCATCTTCAATACCTAATTTTGTTGCATTAGATCTTGTTTCGTCTGTTGCTCGTATTTTTAGCATCATCTTTGGTTTTGCTTCCCATTGCTTTGGGTCCTATTGATGAGCCTCCCCCTAAGCGGGTGTAGGTTTTCATTGCTCCTTCATTGGAGCCACCCCTCATCACCTCCTTTTCGGACGTACCTTCATTGTGTCAGCCCATTGATATGTTCCATAGGCAGGTGGTGTCTAGTACAGCTGATGAAAGAACAAGGATCTGGTCAACTACTGAGAGGGGGGGTGAATTTGTAGATGGAAAAATTGATAATAACTTTCACCAATCTCATAATCAACCTCTCAAAGTTAACTTTAAACTGACAAGTTAAACCACTGAACTATAAATGCAATATCACTTTTAGAATAAACCAGTTAACTATTAGAACAAATTAACAATAAACAACTTGAAACTCACAAACATCCAAATAGTTTACTAACATAAGTGAAACTTCATTTCATATTGTTGTCGGTTATCATGACTTATCAAAGTGGATTAAGTAGTTAAGTAATTCAACCATAGTAAACATAACCACAAAAACATTCACCACTTGACACGATATTTTAATGTGGAAACCCAAATGGGAAAAACCACAGTGAGATGAGACTCACAAGATAACTATCTAAACTCTTCAGAAGTTTGACCTGTTAGGAGCCAAGCCTATTAAAGATTTTACAAAAAGTCTTATTAAGAACATATCTTGTTAGGGACCACCCAATTAAGGGATTGACTATAATGCCCTATTAGAAGCAATACCCTGTGAGGAGTAACCTCAATAGAGGATTTGAAATCCAAACCAATGGACCACCTGGTTAGAGGATTTGAATAACACTAAGATTGTTAGAGCTTACCCAGTTAGGAGATTTAACTGTTGTAATTGTTAGAAAACAACAGGGGTTTGCTGATCTGTTAGAATAGCACTACACTTTCTTGTTCAAATCATTTTCATGCTCATATCTTCCTTTACACAAACTGCAGATACATCATCTGGTTCGGCAACCACACATTCAACTAAAACTTTTCCAACTCTTAAACAAAACAAATCATTGACCTTATAAATAAATCAATAGGTCAGTAACACAACAAAAACCTAATTCTCTTATAGAGATTGCAAACAATTCAGTTGAAGTATGACCATTGGATTGCATAACAATCTTTGCACATCATTTAAGAAAGCCTCAACCGCTCCTTGATCATCGCTTCATCAAACTCGGTAACTCATCACGGATTATGCATTACATGCAATATACTTACTCATTCCCTAGATAAAAATCATTATCTCAACGTGCCAAAAACACTCTGAAACTCTCTTCATACAATATGCATACATGTCATAATCATTACCGCTCATCATCAGATCATAAACCAATATAACCAATTCACCAAACTTAATCAGTTAGGGTTTATCAAATCAAAAGGTAGGTTTTACTGGTTCAACTCGCCAATACTTAGCAATATCGGTTCACTCCACAAACTTACCTATCGGTTACAGTTTCCTTCATTAGCTCTTCCTGCCGGTTATAAAACAACATTATAATAATATCATTACCAGTTAATTCACATCGATGATAACTTAACATATCATTAATGCAATCTTCATGCAAATGCCAACAATCTTCTCCCCCTATTTTGCAGTCATTCTAGCATTAGAGCTTTCCTGGAGTCCTTCAGCCTACTATGGTTGATAGAAGACTCGCTTCTCCTATCCAACCCAAATGCAAGCTTGAGTAGGGCTCCATTCCAAAGTTTCGATGATGGAAATCCTCATAGGTATGTTCCTCATCCTTTTCTCTACCTATGTCAATGCATGTTTCTTTTCATGTCTCTATGTCTGTGATTGGGAAGGCTTCGCCTTCTCCTGAGTTTGTCACTGCCCCTCTCTCGAAGGTGGGCAGTCCTATTGTTATTTCATCTTCTTTGAGTGAGTCACCTACTCCCTCTATGGAGGCTTGCTTTTTCAACTCCTTGGAGGACATCTTGACCTTGTCTACAATCTTCACACGATCATTGACCCTTGTCTCCTCTAAGCCTGTGGATGCAGACATTGTTGTTGCTTTGTCCCTTCCCCTCACTGTCGGTGAGGTGCCTATTGAAGATCTTGTAGTGGTCCCTCTCTGGGCTTGTCCCCCTTCTCCCTATAATCTATATTGGGAGGACAATGATCTCCTACGAGATGACCTTTAGGATATTTATTCTTTACCTCCATCTTTTTTTGTGTGCATTTTATTGTGTTTCCCTATGCTTGCTTTATATGTTTGTTCCCTCCCAAAGGACCTAGGTTACATTGTAGGTACTTGGATATGGGAGGTTGACTATCTTTATTTGTTGTACTCTCCTAGAGGACCCGAGTTACTCTATAGGTGCTCAAATATGGGAGATTTTCTGTCATACATATTCTTCTATTTGTCCCTCTACTTCTTCTATTTGTCGTATCTTTCTTTTTGATATTCGAGAATGATGCAAAGCGTTGGGGGCATTTTGGGCCTTCTTCCATGTTGACCCAAATTTTTATTTTAACTTTGTCTTCATGTGCTCTTCTTCAAATCCAAGAACTTTGGCGCTATGACGATATACCCATCTCACAGTTATATTATAAATGTTTTCTCACTACTATGGGTTTTGATGCCAAACTATCGGATCCCCCTATCCTCTTGCATTCATCATTGATGTTGTGGACATTTATGTGACACTCACTACTCGTGGAATTCCACAAAAACATCTTGCTATGTTGACATGCCACAACTGCTCTTCTCCTTAGAATAACATGTCTTTCATGCATATCATTCTAAGGGGGGGCCACCATATTTGCATTTCTAAATCTTCTGCATTTGTTATTTATCCTCTTGCATTTATTTAACTTGTCAATCACTTTTCCATGTTTTCCTAGGTGGGGGCCAAACCACTTGATCTTTTTCTTTTTCATGCTCACCTAGGTAGGGGCCAAGACACTTGATCTTTCCCTTTATCATATTTGCCTAGATGGGGGCCAAACCATTTGATCCTTTTCTTTTTTATGTTTGCCTTTGTAGGGGACAATCTACTTCTTATCAAATCTATCTTTAATCTTGCCCAATCGCATGAATTTCTAATGTATCACTACCCATGCTAGCAAAATCTTGCCCTATCATATGGTTATCCATACTAGCATAAATCATCACCTTATTGCATTGCTATCTAGCATATCGCTACCCATGCTATCACAATCTCTCCCTATCATATGGCTATCTAGCATAACACACTTATCTATCCATACCGACATATCTCATATCACACCAGTCATTTATCTCATATCTTTTCATGATAAGGGGCTTTCCTCCAAATGAGGTTTGTTTCTATTACACTATCTTATCTATCATCCATCTTAATATATCCTTTATCTTATCATTCGACATGTTAGTCTACTATTTTCAGGGTTAAAATTAATAATAAAATAATTAGACATAAAAGAGTGAATCACAAGCTCTAAATCTAATTCAATTAAATCCTAAATAACAATGAAATAATATCAAATCAATTGAATACAAAAGAAAGCATAAAACTCCCTCAATTGATCCTAAAAGGCTTCCATTGCTCTTCTCCAATTTGTGTGGTAGGTGGCTCTCAAGTGTTGCATTGGGATTTCATGCATAAGATTGACACAAATATTTTGAAGACTGTGATTCTAGATTGAATTGAGAAAATGGTCTTGCATTTATAGATTTTCAGGTGAGATGGGCTGAGAAATTAAACTGAAATGTTGATTGATAGTTCACTGATGTTGATTGATCAATTAAGTGAATTGATTGGTCTATTAGCAAGATAAATTGATTTGTTAACTCATTTGATTGATCAATAAACTAAATAGATTAGGGAGATGACTGAATAGATTAGCCAGTTGACTAGATTGATTGATTAGTCAAAAAAGGTGATTTGGAGTGAAAAGGGGAGATTGGAGAGTTAACTAATTTGATGAACTAGTCATGATTTTCAACATGTGCTATAGGAGATTAAATTAAAATTCATTTTCATTTTTATTTGAATTTGAATTTGGATTTTCGAATTCTGAAATGCAGATTTGGTGAAATGTGAATTTGGGAAAATGAAATTAGATGGAATTAGTTGAAATTCGAATTTGGGGGATTAGAGGAATAAGTTAATTAATTAAATAATTTAAATGAAATTATTTAATCATTAGAAATAGAATTAATTAAATAATAAATATTATTTAATTAGGGGAATTAATCATAATTAATTAAATAATTAATATTTGAGAAGGGGGGTTAATGATGAATAGATAGAAATTGGATAATTAGTAATGAGAAAGTTGATGATTTGAATTAATAAGAAGAATTGATTAGCTTAATTAAATAATTAAAGAATTATTCAATTAATTAGGACAAATAATTAGTGTGTGATTAATGAGACATTTTTAGGTGTCTACATTTGCCCCTCTATGAGACAATGTTGAAATGATGTTGTTTCAAGGAAAACAAAAAACGTATGCCCCAGTATGCCCCGGTGACGCTTTAGGGTGTAAATGTGCCCCCTCGGAAAAAGTGGTTGAATTATTTTGAAATTGAGACCATTTTTTCGATAACATGGTAGTGAGCAATTGTTTCAAGTTTCGCGCAATTTTGAATCCGTTTAATCTGTCTACAACTGTGTTGAAGTTCAGGGGGACCACGACCGTTGGAGTGGTAAAAACCCTAATTTTGAGCTATAAACAATGATTTTAAAATTTCATTTTCTCATTTGCATTCTTTTGAGTTCTTGGAGTTCATATTGATTTTCGAGCATTTCATGCAACTTTGCCAGCATCATGGTCAACTTCAGAGCACGACAATGCTTATCTAATCGAGTCCAATCATACCAGAGACCACCTGGGACTAGAGGCATGGTACGTACTCCAAAACAATTCTCGTTTTTGCCTATTTGTGCTAGATTTTCTAAATTTTGTTCAGAGCATAAAATTTTAAGAAATTTGCATTTGTATATCGATATATGTGCAATTGTCTTTATTTATTCACACTAGTACTTATTGATGCACATTCATTATTTTAATTCGCATTTGTTTCTATCAATTCATATTCATCCATGTTGATGCGCATTTTCTCATAGTAATGCACAATTGATCTTAATGGTTCGCATTTGTTATAAATGATGCTCATTTGTAACAATTAATTTGCATTTGTTGTTGTTGGTTCCCCCAAAAAAAAGAGGTTTACACTGCAACGAGGCAGAGACCAAGCTGATTCTTATAACTATTTGTGAAGAAGCCAACTTCGACTGTTAAAATCCTCAAGAGCTTGGACCAACTGACAAGGATCTGCAAACCCTTCTACACTTTGGGCTCTACAAAACCTAGGAGGATGATCCCTTAATGTATTTGTGACCTTTGCACCATTCTAGCAAATGACATTAAAACAAAGAAGATAAACGCATTTAAAAGGGCTCAATAAAGAGGGAGAACTCTACAAAATTTCTAGTTCTCAGTGATCCTCAACCGTATTTCGAGCATGAGATGTCTTTAGTAAATAGTAATCTACATAAAAATGAAAAGATATTCTGATATTCAACAAATTAACAGCAAGTTGTCGGTGAGTTTTGAGCACAAAACTGGCATAAAAGACAATTACAAACTATGATAAGTGCTTTATCCATTGGGCACCTAAATTTACAAGACATAAAATGAAAATATAACAAAATTTTATCTAATAGCATGAGATCTAAGAAAATATTGCCTTACAATATTTCTCATATGCATATCCCAACCCAAACTGCTTATTTGAACCCCTGCATAAACCCTACCACTTTGCAAATCCACTCAAACACTTAATTGACCCCTTAGATCAAATCATGAACAGAAAATACATAAATCACAATAGTGCAATGAATGAGAAAACCCTTGATTCTACTCACTCAAAACATGATAGAATTACACACTGGAGAAATGAGGTTGAAACATGTTTTTATTTACTTAATCTGCTACTCTTTGTTACAAAACATTTTACATATAACTCCTTCAAGAACCTGCAAGAAAATAGACACAAGACTCTTATCTATTGCTCTGTAAATGACTTTTACAGCTTGCTCATTTCACCTAGACTCACTATACATGACCAAGGATTTGGAACCAAGTTTTGGACCAAATTTCTCAACCCCTGTCTCATGGCCTTGAATTCCCTTTTATAGAAACAAGGGAGAAAACAAGCTTTGGGCCAAAGGAGACACCTATCACAAGCCCATAAGATCGCTTGTGATTCTGTTACAAATTATTCTTTATGATTTCCCAAAAATTGTCCACACTAGCATTGATGATGAGGTAGAACCAAAATTCCTAACTACATTTTTGTAGAAACAAAACATCTTGAGTCATTCCACTATCACCCTTGATGCCTCCAGATGGACTGTGAGATGCATTGTTTTGTCCTACAGAGTATTTCCCTTCCCAGAAGGGAAATTAGATCCTGATAAGAAGTAAAGTTGCCCCTAAACTAGAGGAGGAGCTTCAACCTTCATGCCCAAGAGTAGATAAAATGGAAAGAGGAGCTCACAAAGGAACATAATAAGAAGGGAGGGCATCGCAGCTTCCATGTCATTGCAAAGATGACTAGTTGTTGCCTCCACCCCAACCTTGTTCCGCTCCTGTCCCATTGTGAGACCCTTTCTAAAATCCCCTACCAACCAGTGGCAGAGGAGAAGCATAGGATGTGTTGTGCAGGGATTTTTCAGATGAAAAATGAACTTTAAGCCTCCACTGACTATCCTCCCTATTTTCAAGGCTCCACTAACTATAAGCATACTCACTCAAAAAGGATTTCCATCCAATATCATAGAGCTCATTGTATCTCCCTGCACGATACTGCTCAAAAATCATCCTTGTCATTTTGAAACCTTTTTAGAAGATAATGAGGTTTATGTTCTTGATGAATAATGATGAACAGCAGATACCCTAACTGGTATTGAGAGGGGGGGGGTGAATCAGTACAGGCAAAAAAATTCTCCGTAACTTATCAAGTTAAAACAATACCAACTGATTATCATCATTACTGAACTTAACCATGGCAATATCGGTTACACACAGTAAGACATCAAACAACATAAACTGATAAGTCTAAACACTTCAACTACATTCAATACTTGATAACAACTTCACCCATAAACATATGCATGTGGTATACCAGTAATACCATAACCTAACAATTCTGCATGCATAATCTTTCAACCAAATAATACATACACATCACATGAAAAATGCATAACACATAACACATAGATTTTTCACGTGGAAACCCAAATGGGAAAAACCACGGTGGGGATGAATACCCACAAGCTTGTTTTGAACTCTTTTGAAGATCGCTCTGTTAGGAGCCTAGTCCAGTTAAAGACTTTACAATAAGGTTCTGCTAGGAACTGATCCTGTTAAAGATCACCCGGTTAAGGGATGGCTATATACCTTGTTAAAGGTTGAAACCCTATTAGAGGTTACCTCGCTAAAGGATTTGAAGAACTCAATGATCTTGAGTCACCTGGTTAAAGGTTTTACAATAAGCATGTTAAAGCTACCCGGTAATGGGATTTTCCAACTGTTGAAATGATTAGAAGACAACAGGTAAAACTCATGATCTGATAATAGCACTACATGCCAAGGCAGATCCTTTTTAGTTCCTCTACTCTGCAATCACACTTTGTAGTTCTCCTCTTACTGGTCTCGCAAGTATCTCATCATTTGGATACACACACACAACTTTTGCCAACAATTTTTAAATAACAAATATCATCAAACTTATAGACAACAGTTAGGTCGATAGCATAAACCCTAAACCCTAAGTATCTTAAGTTTACAACACAGGTGGTCCAATCCTAACTGTCCAAACATATTGCATAGAGTATTACGTTTTCAAACAGATCACAAGACAATCTGCATCGTTTATTCTTCACCGCACATGGGAATCAGTAACCCATCACGCTCTCTTCTCATACCGCCAAGAAGAATGATCATTCCTGAGGTAGACTTCAAATGCAGTCAATCTTCTCATGCAAGATCCTCAAGGAAATCCTTCATGCACACAAGGCTGACGTGGCACCTCGATCTCACTCATATCTCTTAGCTAACTCATCATAGAGTATCACCGGTTGCATCGCACAAACTGGATCACCAAACTGATAACCCTAGAGCTAAGACTATCAACCGATAGTCACACTTAGTGAAACTCTGACACCGATTCACTGCATCTCCTCATACCTCTTCATACCGATTCACTTGAACTTATTGACATCAATGACAACATATATTATCATCATATCAACATGTCGGTTCATCAAATGTCAATAATATCCAACAATCTCCCCCTTTGGCATTGATGGCAATACTCAATGTAGCATTGCAACTGTAAACATCATAGACTAATATATCTGCATTATCAGATATCTTCTCCCTATACATCAGATATCTTCTCCCCCATACATCAGATATCTTATCCCCCTTTGACAACAATGCCAAAGTGGAAGCACAAGCTTCCATAATCTACTCTGTTGCTCCCCCTATGGAGTAGCATCCTTCAACAAATCAATCCTGAAAGATTTGACATTGTAGTTCCTAACTGATGCGGAGCATACAACTTTTAGTTGACTTCATGAAGGGGCAGAACCCCTAATTCACCTCTCAAATAGGTAAATGTAGTCTTTGGTAAGGGCTTAGTGAATATATTTGCTAGTTGCTCCTTACTGGAAACATGTTGTAGTACAACCTCCTTATTCTAAACTTTCTCTCTCAAGAAGTGATATTTAAGATCAATGTGCTTAGTTCTAGAATGCAAAACCAGATTCTTGGAAATATTTATTGCACTTGTGTTGTCACAAAATATATTCACCGGTTCAGATATAGGTACTTTGAAACCTTCCAATACATGTTTCATCCAGATTGCTTGAGTGCAGTTCATAAATGCTGCCACATATTGTGCTTCAGCTATAGACTGGGAAATACAACTCTACTTTTTACTTGTCCATGATACTAATCTTCCACTGAGAAAGAACGCTCCACCGGTTGTTCTCTTTCGGTCGTCCCCATTACCTGCCCAATCGGCATCAGTATATACTTTGAGATTATAGTCACCATTATATGGATACCACAATCTATAATCAATTGTTCCTTTCAGATATCTAAGAATCCTCTTGATAGTTACCAAGTGGGATTCTCTTGGACTCTTCTAAAAATGAGCTACTATGCTCACTGCATGGGCAATATCTGGTTTGTTGTGCACCACATAGTGCAACTTACCGATCATTGATCAGTACTCCTTTTCATTCACCAACGCTGAATCATCTTCTTTAGTCAGTTTATAGCCAGTCACCATCGGTGTACCAACCAGTTTGCTTTCCTCCATGCCAAAAGTCTTCAATACCTCTTTGACATACTTGGACTGGGTAATAAAGATACCCTCTTTCATTTGTTGAATCTGTAAACCAATGAAGAACTTTATCTCTCCTATCAGAGACATCTCAAATTATTTCTTCATTTCATCTGCAAATGCATGACTCATTTTATCATCCCCTCCAAAGATTATGTCATCCACAAACACTTCATAGATCAGAATCTGATCACCTTCTGATTTCAAGTAGATGTTGTTATCTTCACTTTTTCTCTGAAATCCAATCTTCACAAGATGAGAGTGTAATCTTTCATACCATGCCCTAGGTGCTTGTTTCAGTCCATGCAAGGTTTTGTGTAATCTACATACCATGTCACTATCTTCTGATAAGGCAAACTCTTTTGGTTGCTCTATATACACTTCCTCTTCTAGGGTTCCATTCAGAAAAGAAGACTTCACATCCATCTGATAAACCTTAAATCCCTTAAATGATGCAAATGCAAGTACCATATGAACACCTTCTAGTCTAGCCATAGGAGCAAAGATTTCTCCATAGTCTTCTCCCTCCTCCTGAGCGTATCCCTTGCATAACAGCCTAGTCTTGTTCCTTACAACTGAGCCTTCTTCATTTAGTTTATTCCTGAAGACCCATTTGGTACCTATGACATTTTTATGTTCTAGTCTAGTTACCAAATACCATGTTGCATTATTTTCTATCTGGTCTAGCTCCTCTTCCATTTCTTTAATCCAATCTTCATCTGTAAGAGCTTCTCTAGAAGTCTTGGGTTCAAATTCAAAAATCATGCAAGAGTTCTCCTTCACTTTTCTTCTTGTGAGTATCCCTGCATCTTTATCTCCTATAATTTTCTTCGGATCATGATGTAGCTTCACATATATAGGAATGACTCTAGCTAGTTCTTCTTCTTCACTTACTTCTTCTTCTTCTTCTCTTACTGCAGCTTCTACCAGTACAAGAACACTGAGATCTTTACAAGTTTCTTTCTTAATTGGTTCGCAGAAGGCTATACCCGGTTCATCTTCCACTTCTTTGTTACATGTTTCCTCAGGTTCCTCAGGGGATTCACCAACCCTGATATTGATACTTTCAACAATTTTCTAAGTTCTATTGTTGTAGCACTTGAGAGCTTTTCTCTTAGTGGAATATCCCAAAAATATTCCTTCATCACATTTTGCATCAAATTTTCTCAAATGCTCACCTCTCTTGATATAACACTTACTACCAAACACTTTAAAGTAACTCACAATGGGAGTTTTCCTAGTCCAATACTCATAAGGGGTTTTATCTTTGCCTTTCTTGATGAGTACCCAATTCATAGTATAGACTGCAGTGCTCACCACTTCTCTCCAAAAAGTGTGAGCAACCTTTCCTTCGATCAACATTGTTCTAGCCGCTTCGACTATAGTCCTGTTATTTATTTTTGCTATGCCATTCTGTTATGGTGTCCTTGGGGTAGACAACTGCCTCTTGATACTGTTATCTTCACAGTACTTTTTGAATTCGTCTGAAGTGAATTCTCCTCCTTGATCAGTTCTTAGGCATTTTATCTTTTTACCACTTTCTTTCTCTACCAATGCTCTAAAAGCTTTGAACTTTCCAAATGCTTCAAATTTGTCTTTCAAGAATGTGACCCACATCATTCTTGAGCAGTCATCAGTAAGAATCATAAAATACCTATCTCCCTGAATACTTCTAGTTTTCATAGGACCACACAAATTGATATGCACAAGATCAAGTAAATTTTCTGCTAAAAAAGACTTGCCTTTAAAATTTTAGGAAGACATCTTCCCAAGTTGACATTCTCTGCACAAAGAATTCTCAGGTTTGTTCAGCAAAGGTAATCCTCTTACCGCCTTGATCTTATCATCTTTAACAATGTTGTCAAATTTCATATGACAGAGTCTCCTATGCCATATCCAACTATCATCAAACTTAGCCATTAGACATCGACTTATCTTTGCATTTAACTGAAATAGGTTACCTCTGGTTTGCTTACCAGTGGCAATAAGTTCACCACTCTTCCCAATTATACTGCAGTTTCCACCTTTGAACTTCAGAGTGATTCTTTTGTCATTCAGCTGAGCAATACTCAATAGGTTATTCTTAAGACCTTCTACCCAGTAGACATCATCTGCACTGCTCTTTCCATTCAGTGAGATGGATCCTTTACCTTTTACCAAGCATGGTGCATCATTGCCAAATCTGACAACACCTCCATCATATTCCTCTAGAGACAAAAAATTTCTCCGGTCACCAATCATGTGGTGAGAACAACCACTATCAATTATCCACTCATTAGAGTTGTCAATGCGAGAGACAAGAACTTTCTTGTCAGACACTTCTTCCTTTACAGCTACAAATACTATATCTTCATTTTCTTCATCCTCTGATTCTTCATCGGTGACACCTTCATCCACAACAATGAGACAATTTCTTTTGTTTCCTCCTTTATACTTTATAAACCTCTCTGGTTTATCCTTATTGTCATTGTTAGGCCAATTAACATCTATATGTCCTATCTTGTTACTAGAAAAAAATTTCAAAGGAAGTTTACCTCTATATTTTCCAGTTCCCTTTGGAAGTCTTTTAGCAAGAAGAGCTTCAAACTCCATCAGAATATCTTCATCGTCCATATCTATGCATTGTCTAGACTCATAACTGGTATTAGTTTCTTTTCCTTTTCTGGATGGTGCAGCAGATGCTCTAAAGGCTAACTCAGTCTTCTGAACAGTGTCATCGTAGCTATTCAACTCATATGCAGTCAACTTTGCAATGATAGAGTCTAAGGATACCTTGGTTTTATCAATAGACCTTAGTTCCTCGATAGCAACAACTCTAATTGCATAGATTGGTAACAATGATCTCAAGACTTTACTAACAAAAGTGGTATCATCAATAGTTCCACCAAAGCTTTTGATATCTCCCACCACAGACTTAATCCTAATGTCATATTGTTGAATGGTCTCACCTTCAACCATCCTCATATCCTCAAATTTACCTCTAAGGCTCTCTTCCTTAGCTTGCTTTACATGCTCATCACCACCATAAATGTTTTCTAGTGCATCCCATACATCCTTAGGTGTGTCCTTGTCTTGTACATCAATAAACTCAATATCTGACAAGTTGTTTTTAAGAGCTTCCATGACTTACCCATTTTCCTGGATCTCTCTCTTCTAATCATCAGTCAGAGTGCCAGTGGGAGTCACATAGGCATTCTCAACATAGTTCCAGTATTGAGCACCCATACTCTTGATGTAAATCTTCATTCTGTCCTTCCATATCTTAAAGTTGTCTCTATTAAACTTAGGACCTTCCCTCTTCATCATTACAGTAGGATCTTTTACCTCAAGCGGTTAAGCTTATATCACTGAGGACCTAGAGATGCTCTGATACCAATTGATGAATAATGATGAACATCAGATACCCAAACTGGTACTGAGAGGGGGGGTGAATTAGTACAGGCAAAAACTTTCTCTGCAACTTATCAAGTTAAAACAATACCAACTGATTGTCATCATTGCTCAACTTAACCATAGCAATACCAATTAAACATAGTAAGACATTAGACAACATAAACTAATAAGTCTGAACACTTCAACTACATTCAATACTTGATAACAACTTCACCCATAAACATATGCATGTGGTATACTAGTAATACCATAACCTAACAATTCTGCATGCATAATCTTTCAACCAAATAATACATACACATCACATGACAAATGCATAACACATAACACATAGATTTTTCACGTGGAAACCCAACTGGGAAAAACCACGGTGGGGATGAATACCCACAAGCTTCTTTTGAACTCTTTTGAAGCTCTCTCTGTTAGGAGCCTAGTCCAATTAAAGACTTTACAATAAGGTTTTGCTAGGAACCGATCCTGTTAAAGATCACCCGGATAAGGGATGGATATATACCCTGTTAAAGGTTGAAACCCTATTAGAGGTTACCTCACTAGAGGATTTGAAGAACTCAATGATCTTGAGTCACCTGGTTAAAGGTTTTGCAATAAGCCTATTGAAGCTACTCGGTAAAGGGATTTTCCAACTATTGAAATGATTAGAAGACAACACGTAAAACTCCTTATCTGATAACAGCACTACATGCCAAGGCAGATCCTTTTCAGTTCCTCTACTCTACAATCACACTTTGCATTTCTCCTCTCACTAGTCTAGCAAGTATCTCATCACTTGAAGACAATAGTTAGGTCGGTAGCATAAACCCTAAACCCTAAGCATCTTAGGTTTATAACACAAGCGGTCCAATCCTAACCATCCAAACATATTGCATAGAGTATTATGATTTCAAACAGATCACAAGACAATCTGCATCATTCATTCTTCACCACACACGGGAATCAGTAACCCATCACGCTCTCTTCTCATACTGCCAAGAAGAATGATCATTCCCGAGGTAGACTTCAAACGCAGTCAATCTTCTCATGCAAGATCCTCAAGGAAATCCTTCACATGCACAAGGCTGACGTGGCACCTCGATCTCACTCATATCTCTAAGCTAACTCATCACAGAGTATCATCGGTTGCATCGCACAAGCTAGATTGCCAAACCGATAACCCTAGAGCTGAGACTGCCAACCGATAGTCACACTTAGTGAAACCCTGACACTGGTTCACTGCATCTCCTCATACCTCTTCATACCCGTTCACTTGAACTTATTGACATCAATGACAACATATATTATCATCATATCAACATGTCAGTTCATCAAATGCCAATAATATCCAGCAGTTCTTTCTACCAACTGAAAACACCACCTCGCTGCATTTATCATAAAAAATAATTCGCTTGGCGGTGCTCATGCATGTGAAAAATTGTTATTTCAATGCTTTCTATTCATCCTGCCAGCTATAGACTTAGGAAATCATGCCTATCAAACCTAGGATATTGTCATCTTCAAGCTAGCAATCCACTGCTTTCTAACAAGGCTCACCTTACGTGAATGATTTTGTTCTGATTTTTTTGTTCCTTGACTGCAAACTTTCAGCTTCAGAATCCCTTTCAGGACACTGAATCACTATCTTTTTAATTATTCTCAGAGATAGTTCCTTGATTTACCTTACTGAGAATCCCTTACAATATGCATCCTCTACTCCTATTGAGGGGCCCTTTATTACTCTATTTCCAACTTAGAAATCATCTTTATCCCTTTATGCCTCTAAAATCTTAACTTCTTGTTGTCATGGCAATAAGATTTGTTGAGACGACTCCCTAGGAACTGCCAGCTCTACTTGCCAATTCACCTCGACCCGTCAAATGACCTTTTGAATAGGTCTTCTAAAAATTAGTTGGCCTCCATGTGTCCCAACTTGTCTTCCTTTATCCCATGTCGACAAGCTTAGTTCTTTCTTCCTTTATTTTCCCGTGCGAGTGATAAGCAAGCAACATTAATTACTTTTTTAAAAATACGTTCTGAATTTACACTGTAGATCTTATCTGGCCTCTCACATCATATGATCACCATCGGTCAATCTGATATTGACCTTCCAATGTGGCAAGTGGGTCCGTCGAAATCCTAACTAAGCATCCTCAAATCACCTTCCAACTCAACTTTGTCAACGGCCCCACTGTTGGTCTTTCTTGGTCTGCCTGGGACACATGACATCATCTCGTGATGTCATGATCCTTAACTTCCCTGCATCTTCCTTCGTGGTCCTGTGAGGGCCATCAGATCTGTTCACTTTTTACATGTAGGCCACAATGATTTCTTAAAATTAGTCGCTAACCTTCAAGCATCTTTTTGCTTGGGTTAAAACATCATCATCCACTTGATGCACGTGCAAATTTATGGAACTTTTAGTTGCCCAATTATTAATCATAGAGATATCGGTTGAAATACTAAGGTTGGAATTAGGAAATTTATCGATGCTTACAAAAATATCAAAGGGGCCCGACCATAGGAAAAAGAACGCAGACTTAGGAAAAATTAAGAGGCTGACTTAGGGGATAACACCTAGGAAAGGAAACATGGTCCATTCGATGATGAAAATGACCCTCACTTTTAAGTGACAAAGGTAATGAAGAAACATAATGAGCTTTGGGTTTTTAATAAAAGATTTTCCCGGATATACATAAACCTCAAACCCTAAACCTTGAGGGCAAGAATCAAAGATCAATAGTAATTCAAATTGGCTTAAACTTTGACAGGGAGACTAAAATTTTGCATACTCATTTTCAGGACTATCAGTGGCTCTGGTTGGGGACAATCATCACTCAGGGATGATATGAGGATCCAAAATCTCAAGTGGAGAAGACCAAAAGGAAAGTTGCCTAGACAGGGCAACTAGACATATTAGGAAACCTACTCTAATATGTGTGAGATTTTGCCAAGATCAAGAGCTCAATGAAAAGTACAATAGAGACAAAATATAGGACAAGAATAAACTGTATTCTCATCAATAGAAAATGATCAATAAAATCAATTACATACAATGTAGATGAGCCTTCTTATATAGGCAAGGCTAGGGATATGTGAGCACACAAACATGACATGTGGCTCAATAAGAAACAAGGGTAGGTAGGAAATAGGTGTGGGTAGGTAGGAGAAATAATATAATAGTCTACATGAGGTGGATCACCCACTGAATGTGGAGTGTAACAACAAGATCAACACCATAAAAGGTGGAATCTCTCCTCCACACACTATCCCAATGCGGCACAAACACCCAAGTGTTTCATACCCAAACTACTATGAAATGCATGTACCTAAGTAAACTTAAGTCAGTGTAATAATATCCAAGATGAATAATTATTTACACCAACACCCCCCCTTAAGTGCAACTTAGGGGAATGCACTTAAGTCTACAATGCAACTAAGCAATGCAAGATGGGTCTCGGCTACTAGGCCATGTTAGGTACCCATGTACAAATGCAAGCAAACCAATGCAATCAAATCTCTCACAAAGTGGGGAAAGAGAGAAAAACCCAATGGGAAAAAACTCTCCCCCAAAAGAGAGATGAAAAACTAGATACAAAGAACTCTCATAGAAGTATGTGAAGGATAAAACCCCATGTGAGGAAAAAGTCCCCCCCATATGAGAGAAGAAGAGAAGCTAGGAAGCCCCCCCTCAATGTGGAATCTGCACCATGATAGAAGCTCGATGTATGAAGAAACTTCTCCACAAATGTCGAACAACATTCCTCCCCTTAGGAAGAAACAAAACAAAAGGTGTATCCATGAAGTCTCCCCAATCATGAAGGGAAGATGTATGAAGAAAACTCATGATGAAAGGAATCTCTGAAAACTGATCAAGTGTCCCCATGTCGATGCTGAAAGATACCCCCTCCAAAGGTAGTAAACTGTGCCACACTACTGAAAAAGGCACTCCAAGATCTAGTGGAGATGGATGTAGAACATGTCCCAAAGACTCACATGTCTCCTCAAAAGATAAAGAGACCTCCTCCAACTGTTGTACATAAGTATCCACAATCATGTCAACCTCAAAAGAATGATCATGTAGAGAATGAACAAGAGGGTCAGAGTGTTCCCTCGCAAAAATCGAAGAAGGATCGTCAAAGATAAGATAAATGTCATCAATGATGTCTCCCAAATCTGCAATGTAGGATTCCACAAACAAACCTGCAATGTCTGTCAAGTAATCATCCCATGAATCTGAAGCTGGAAGACAATGAATATCCTGCTGCACTGAATCACATGAAGGCAAAACTATCGCACTATCTGCATCATCAGGTGCAATAGGGGATGTGATATCAATATGATGAGATGAAATACAAGACTCAAGAATGGGGTCACATGTGAGAATCCCCATGTTCAAGTGTCCAAAGTTCTCCTCAAAAATTGAACCATCACAAGAAGTGTGATCATCATGTGTAGAATCATCAAATGTGAAATCATCATCATCAACAAAATCTGAAAAGGAGTATAACCAAGATGCATGATCAACCACCCCAGTCGCAATGATAGCTCTAGTCTCCAAGTCTCTAATGAAAACTGATCCAGGTGTGAACTCCACAACTCTCTTAGTTGCGCCATGTGTGATTTGATAGATAGAAAGGAGATTGTTTGTCAAGTGGGGTACACACAACACATTATTGAAGGAGTTATCCCCAATGTCAATAGATCCTTTCCCAATCACATCCATGTATGTATGATTTCCCATCAATATTTGCGGCATGGGGCAAGGCTCAATTGTAAAAAACATAGACTGTGAAGATGCCATATGATGAGAAGCCCCTGAATCTAGAAGCCATCTCTCTGAATCATGACTGATAGTAGCACATAGAGCTTTTCCTTTTCTTGTCCCAAAAGAGTGTTTCTTCCCACTTGTAGAATCCATGAATGCTTTCCCTTTTCCTTTTGAATGTGAGGAAGTGGAAGTTGATGAATCATCCTTCTTGTAGACATTAGGCAAATCAATGTTATGCTTTTTGAGGATATGTGTGAGCTCATCAATCTTCTTAGAATGGCAACGACGCTCCTCATGACCAACCTTTTTACAATAGGCACAAGTAGGTCTCTCCCTCTTTGGTGAGTTATCACTCTTGGAAGAGGATGAATCTCCTTGTTGTGGAGAAGATGGTGCTTTGTCCTTAGGCTTTGATTGCCATTTCTTCTTGTTTGAGTTGTCCTTTCCTTGATTTCCTTTGTTCCCTTGATTTGCCACTAATGCTTGAGACTTAGAAGCCTTAAGAATGCCCATGCTTATCAACTTAGTTTGTTCCATCATCAACATTTCATTGAAAGCATCAAATGTAGGCATTGTGTAGCTTGAACCCATTGTCATCCTATGGGTTTGGAAACTAGAAACAAATGCTGCATATTCTTGTGGAAGCTTGCCTATCAAGTTGAATATCAATTGAGTATCCTTCTTATCAATGCCACAATATTTGAGTTGTTCCCTCAACTCATCTGCCTTAGTGACATAATATTGTATAGTATCAAAGTTATTGGGATCTAACATGGCGAGATCACTATCAATTTGATATCCCCTAATCTCATCAACTTGACCATACAAGTCTTGAAACTTTTGCCAAGCATCCTTGATTAGAGTACACTTCTCAATATGAAAAATGAGATCCTTTGATACATACTTTCTTAAGGTACCAATTGCCATGATATTTTTAGTGAGCCAATCCAAGTGACCAACTGGATCAACCTTAGGATCAGCGAGAGCAACAATAGTTCCATCAATGTAATGAGTTAGTCCTTTTTCCATAAGTTTACTCCACACGTCAATTTTCCAAGTAGCATAATTATGAGGAGTTAATAGAGGAAACTTAGAAGAACCCACAACAGTAGAAAGGAAGGAACACAAGAGCACAAAAGCACAAGATACACCCCCCCAAATTCACTCAATCAAGAAACCCCCCAAAATGGTGATTTTGGCACTTTATACTTAGTGGATTCCCCTAAGTTGCACTTAAGGGGGGGTCTTGAACCTAGGACCTTCCATACGCTACTGGAGTGCTCTACCACTGAGCTACTAGCCCCTCTTGGACCAGTTCATCGTCGGTCCAGGTTTGGCTTATTTCCAACACCAACACCCCCCCTTACGCTACACCTCCCGTGTACTTGGGGCTCCTAGCCTGGACCTGGCTTTGATACCATGTGAGATTTTGCCAAGATCAAGAGCTCAATGAAAAGTACAATAGAGACAAAATATAGGACAAGAATAAATTGTATTCTCATCAATACAAAATTATCAATAAAATCAATTACATACAATGTAGATGAGCCTTCTTATAAGGTCTTGTAACAGGTTCCTAATTTTGTAACAACTTGTTATTTTGTGGCCTTTGGAATGGTGGTATTCATAGAAATCATTGGCATTCCACCAAGCAGGCTTGAATGGACCAAGTTCATATGGTTGAGCCTCTAGCAAAGTTATGGCATTATTTTGTATCAACTTCTTGAGAGCTGACTCAATTGGTTTGTCAAGGGGTGTATAGTTCCTTTTAGGTGTACTAATCCTTGGGGGTCTTGGATTGCTTGACTAAACCATATTGGCATTTGCATTGTTGGTTTGATTTTTATTCCTATTGAAAGAATCAAATGGTCCTTGAAGTGATACCAATGGTTGAGCTCTATTGACAACACATGCATCTACAACCCCATCATTTGTGACATTATTGTTGTTAGACCAAAACTTTGGCTTTTCATTGCTTGTATTTATGGCTTGTCCATTACCCTTGTGGCGTGTCAATATTCCTTGTTCTAACAAGCCTTTTTCACACTTTATGCCTTTTTTTTGTGATTTTTTTGAAAGTTCTTAAACATTGCATTTACAATGGATATTTGACTTGGGGAACAAGGTTCTCAGTAAAAATGTCTACTTGGTCAACTTCGGGAATGTGACTGAGTCATCTGTGGTATAGAGCTCTCCATCTTTGCAAGAATGTAGCAAACACTTCACCTACCTTTTGTTTAGTTGTACACAGATCCATTAGTATAACTGTATTGACTATGTTGTGGGAAAAGTTTGTGATGAATGGCTCAACCAACTCACCCCATGAAGCATATTAGGTGGTAGATGTGAAAACCATTCTAATGTTATCCCTCCAAGACTTTTGGGAAATAGGCGCATCAAGTATGTGTGTTCATGGGCCACTTCGATACATGTTGTGAAGAATTCTTTGACATGATCTCGGGGATCACATTTCCCTCTATACTTGTCAAACCTCTATGTCTCAAAATGTGGTGGAAAAGGTGGCATATACAAAGTCCTATCAAAAGGATAAGGACCGAGATCCTCAATAGTATAGCTCTTATCATTCACTATTTGCATGCTAGTCATCTAATTTTGGAGGTTCTCTACTTATTGAGCCAAGATCTTTGTTTGGGCCAAAGGCGCATGACCCTATAAGTATTTCCCATAAAAGGAATAACGTTTCAGTATCCTAGATCTTGTTGAAATGTTGACTGGCCATGTACTTGCATGCTATGAGTTCCACTTGGTGGTGTGAAATATGTGAATTGTGCATTGACATTTGGTTGAGTCAAGCTATTCATTCCTGTTGATCCTTGGTTCACATTTTGACCACTGTATGTAGATCTGATGGCAACTGATACTGTAGGTTGAGATGTACTTCCAGAAATATTGTTTTGAGCCATGGTTGTTGTAGCTTGGGCTGAAGTATTCAACATGCTTGACATTGTTTGAGAGGTAACATTAGTTCTTGAAGATGTAGTTGTTGATTGAGCTAAAGTGGTTGTAGCATGGGTTGTTGATGCTTGTGTTTGTGCTACACTAGGTGCTTGAGTTACATTTTGGATCAATGTCACTACTGGCAGCAAGATTGCCAAAATGTCAACACCTGGAGACAACTTGGCCCTGTTTTGAACTAAAAGTGCGAGATGTCGATCTCTATCATTATAGATGAGTGCATTTAAAACCATGACAAGTGTCGAATCTTGTTGGGCTACCTCCAATTCCTCTTGTGTTATATTATGTTGTATTTAATTTGTGGAAGGCATCCTATTGGTGTTTGTTGGCAACATTGTAGGTCTTCTACCTTGTGGTTGTTGAAATGTAGATAGATCCATAATCCAAGTGGGATTGAAAAAGGGGTCGTTGTTCATATCCATCTTAGCTTTTTTCAATCTTGTTAATGGTATCAATGTATCTTCAAAGTGATCTTGACTCTCTATGACTTACTTTGATTCTCTAAAATACAAATAGTAGACTAAGATGAATGCAAGACTTATGCAAGGACTAGCTATGTATGTATGAACTCTATAGATGATGACACTCTATTAAGGTCTTCGGCGAGGAATTGGGCTATTTGTCATATGTTTTTCAAGAAATTGTTGTAATTCTTCTTGTTCCTTAATTTCTTTTTCCAGTTTTATATCAAGGCAAACAAATTTTTGAATTTCATCATCTATAACAACTTTGACTTCCTCGTATTGGGGAAGATCAATTCTCACTTCCCAAGCAAGATTATCCAAACCATCAATTATTTCTAATTGATCATTGTCTGGGCCAAGATTGGGTTGTTCAAATGGGAAATCACCATCGCCCTTTAAATCCATGCACAACATATACTCTTAAGACTTCTCTTGAGTGATGAACTGAAATGCAGACTATGCAAGGGTTAATGTTGAAACTAAGATTGTAGATGTGGGTTCTAATGCAATCTATTGTGGTATGCATGACCAAAGTGGATCTTAAGATGAACTTAGATGATGATAATGCAATGACTAAACAAATGCAATTTTGACATATTGAAACTATTTCTACGTGAAGTGAGGACTTGTGTAAGGACTTTGTGCAATATGAGGATACTAAAGATACTATGCATGGACTAAATGACTTGGCCCCAAGATCACAAAAGGTATAATATTCTCCATTATTATGAATGTGACAATGTTTGATTTTGATTTTGATTTTGATGTTGATACTTGATTTTGTTGTAGGTGTTTGGTCTTTTTGAAGATTTTGCAAAGGCACGATAGCAGAGCAAGAAAACAATCTTGACATAATCATAGAGAGCACTGTTTAAAGGATCTTTTCAAACCCTTGTGGATGTTGGGATCTTTTTCAAACCCCATTTTATTTTTGATAAATGTTGGCCAAATGAGAACACATCAAGTAGACTCTCCTAAGGTCAAAAGGTCACGAATACTACCACAACTCACCTCTTGATACTCCATTAGCTCAAACAACCCTATCACACCCTAGGGTGCGCCCGATTTTTTTTCTTTTGTCAGAAATTAAACCAAAGAGGATTGATCCTCAATTGGCTCATTATCCTGGGAGATATATGGTGAGTGTCTTGGGGGTGGATTCTTCACCACCCTTGCACTGTGCTAGTATAAGTGTCTGGTTATTGACTCAGCTTGGCCACTAATTTCTAGAGCTTTTAATAAGGTTTCTATTTGGTGCATCAAAGATAAACTCCCTAAGGAGGCTTCCCAACCTTTAGAACAAAGACTTTTCACATCTTAAAGATACAGGGGGAAGGCTATCAATGCAAAACTACCATTGGACATGATTTTCATCACAACCACATTTAATTATAGTGGGTTGGATTATTTGGCTTTAGCCGTTGCCCACTTAGGTCATTCCCCTCTCACCTGGCCTTATGGGCTTCTCGGGAGGGCATGCCTTCTAAGGGCTTTATCTTATTGCAAAAATTGACTAAAAGCATGAAGGGTGAGTTTGGCTTTTTGCTCACCCAGTTAAGGGGAGAGCATATGCCTATCACCTTGAAAACACGGAAAACAAATTGTTCTTTTTATCCCTTCATTATAAAATTTTCTAAACTATTGGAGATGTTGCTCCAACAAAAGCATGAGGTTCATTTTAACCAACAAAGAAATGATGAGATAATGAAAAATAGCTTTGTGTTGTTCTTTTTAAAGAGCACCAAAATAAATGTTAGCTAAACTAAGTCCACCTATCCCTGTAGAAATCCATGAAAATGTTAGCACATTGTGGGCTCACAAGCCTAATTTTTCTCTCCAGTTACAGATTTGGCTTCACTATCTGTTGAGATGAAACATATTGATAGCAGAGAAATGAGAATATATAGAGCAGTGATCTTCTTCAGTCTTCTGACAAATGTGAATTAGGATCAACACAAATGTGAACTAGCTTCTACACAATTGTGAATTTATGTGCAGACAAATACGAATTTTTGTACTCGCAAATGCGAACTGCAGTCTTCACAAATGTGAATTACATAAACAGAGACAAAAGTTATGTTTCAAATGCTTCGTCCATGATGATGTTCACCATGATTTCAATGTCATTGTAAATGTGGTATTTTTGTATGTACTTATGGACAATGTGGTGATATCTAGATAGAGCTTTCTCATCCTCTAGGTTTTGAAGTCTCTTTTCTACTTTCAGGACCCGTTGATAAGCTTTGTGATGTCTTTTGTGTTCTTTTCTCTTCCTGGCACTTAAAATTCTGAAATTTACCCTTCCTGCCATGGGGTTAGACATATTTTATGAATAAAAAAGAAATTTTCCAGAATTGAAAAATATTTATGGGTTAGCTTCGTAAACGATCAAAAAATAGAAACAAGAAGTAAAATCAAAATTTAGAATCATCCCTGCAAATGCGAATTAGTTTAGACAAATGTGAATTGTTGTGTGGACAATTGCAAACTGTCATTTGCACGAATTTGAATTCTTATGAGCAAATGTGAATTTCTGCACCTACAAATGCGTAGCACTATTTCCTGAGTCTGTACAGAACCTGCAAATCACGCAAAAAGACATCAAAAGGTTAGTTTCACACCAGGTTCACCATTTGTTTTCAAGGTTAAAATTAATCATAGAAATAATTAGACATAAAAGAGTGAATCACAAAATCTAAATATAATTCAATTAACTCCTAAATAACAATGAAATAATATCAAATCAATTCAACACAAAAGAAAGCATAAAACTCCCTCAATTGATCTAAAAAGGCTTCCATTGCTCTTCTCCAATTTGTGTGGTAGGTGGCTCTCAGATGTTGCACTGGTATTTCTTGCATAAGATTGACACAAATATTTTGAAGACTGTGATTCTAGATTGAATTTAGAAAATGATCTTGTATTTATAGATTTTTAGGTGAGATGGGGTGAGAAATTGAACTGAAGTGTTGATTGATAGTTCACTGATTTTGATTGATCAGTTAAGTGAATTGATTGATCTGTTAACATGATAGATTGATTTGTTAACTCATTTGATTGATCAGTAGACTAAATAGATTAGGGAGATGACTAAATAGATTATCTAGTTGACTAGATTGATTGCGGAGAAGACTGAATTGATTGATTAGTTAGAAAAGGTGATTTGGAGTGAAAAGGGGAGATTGGAGAGTTAACTAATTAGTTAATTGATTTGATGAACCAGTCATGAATTTCAACATGTGTTGTAGGAGATTAAATTAAAATTCATTTTCATTTTTATTTTTATTTTTATTTGGATTTTTCGAATGTTGAAATGCACATGAGATTTATTGAGATTTATTGAAATGCAGATTTGGTGAAATGTGAATTTGGGAAAATGAAATTAGATGGAATTAGTTAAAATTTGAATTTGAGGAATTGGAGGAATAAGTTAATTAATTAAATAATTTAAATGAAATTATTTAATCATTATAAATAGAATTAATTAAATAATTAAGATTATTTAATTAAGAGAATTAATCATAATTAATTAAATAATTAATATTTGAGAAGGGGGGTTAATTATGAATAGATAGAAACTGGATAATTAGTAATGAGAAAGGTGATGATTTGAATTAATAAGAAGAATTAATTAGCTTAATTAAATAGTTAAATAATTATTTATTTAATTAGGATGAATAATTAGTGTGAGATTAATGAGACATTTCTAGGTGTCTACATCTGCAACTAATGTGTTTGCGATGTATCAGTTAGCAATATCTCTTTCAATCTTTAGTTTCATCTCGTTGGGGGCAACCTCGTCTGATCAACAAAAATTATGCCTCCCTATCATGACTCTTTTCTTTATCTTCCTCTACTTTAGCTTCGCAACTCTCAGGAAATACATGCTTGCTTAAGTGGGGGAAAACATAATATCAAAAATTACACCTTGTACAATTCAACACAACAGATGGCGCTTTCCTCCACATCATCAAAGGTCATGCAACTGCCATCTTTGTCCTTTTGTCCACTTGGGATCACTTTGTCAGCTTCAAATTGTTATTTCACTAACTCTATCGATTTGTCACCTTCGGGACTATAGCGCGGCACAGAGACATCTGCACGATGCGTTAGCATCCCACAAATCTGATAGTCCATAGGTAGTTTTTTGAGAATTATGCCTGTGCTTGGAAGGAATTGTAACGCCCCTGCATGTGCCCACCGACATCAGGTTTTGGTCCAGAGCCTATATCTCTCTGGTTTGAAGGTATTTTTGGGATTCTTGGATGTTTTCTTGCAAGTTGGAGCTCTTGGTGATCTTCTTGAGCAATATTCACAGATTTTCTAGTTTTCTACAGTCCACCATTGTTGTGGTCTTTCAAACAATTCATAGTGCCATCGCCACAAATTGTAGAAGGGGATTTTACTCACCTTTACTCGATTTGTTTACACATTTCCATTTCTTCATTTCAAATCTATTATCATATCTATATTATCTTTCCCGTGGCTATTCTCTAGGTTATCCATGGCAGTAGAAATACCAAAATGGGGGTTTGACTGAGGCAAAATCCAAAACACAATCCCCAACATTTTCTTCCTTTGCATGTGTGCAGGTTTGTGTCTGTGAGGAGCTTATTTAATAGGAGGCTTCATAGCTTGGACCTCTTGTACGTTCATCCTTTAACCTTGTTTTATACTCTTTCATTTTATTTATAGTTCATGCACTTTTCACGTCTTTGAGTTATTTTATTTTTTGCATAGCCGTACAGACGTTTTGCATCCTTCTGTACGATTCTCTATTTCTGTCCGTACAGGACAACAACGTGTCATGCTATAGTCTCAGACACACACACTCATCCTGTCGACATAAGTTGTTCAGGGTTGTCTGGGGACTTCGTTTGTCTTTCATTAGCTTAGTTCTATCATTTAGCATCCCCCAGGTCACCCTTAGTGCCAATATAAGTGAGGTACTGGAGGGTCGATTTGTTTTCTTGGGTTTATCACCCTTGAGGTAGAAAATTTCCTCCACTACAAATCACTCCATAATAGAAAAGTGGAATAATTCAACTACAATCCTTGGCATGTGGAACAAACAACAACTATAGAAAATTTTGAAAATACTGAGGATTGTGAAATTGAATGTGATGAACTTGTTCAAAGAAATACCATAGAGCATGAATGGGAGACTATATCTAGACTACATCATGGTCAAAATATACAAGTTTCTGAAATATATATGTTGGGTAGAAGAGACATTGATAGACATACAAATTGGTCTCATGAATATCAATGTGAAGAGTACACAGTTAGAGAAATTAATTTCATAACCAACATGAGAGATCATGGATGTCTCAAAAATGACAATGTACCACAATCCATCAACTACACAAAACTCAGTTCTAAACAAAGAAAAGCGATCAACATAAGTATGACATACTACCAGACAAATAAAAATTGGAGAGCCACTATTTATGATAATACAAGGAACAACAGGAACATGAAAGTCATATTTGTAGCGTAGAAATTAGGAATCATCATAAGCATGTAGATCAATCAATCAAAACACAAGACATGCTAGCTCAATCAAAAGAACTCTCATTGAAATGAACCTAATTCCAAAGCACATTCAATAGAGGCACCAAAAACAAAGCATTTAAAAGAAAATGTCATGCAAACCATATAACAATTCGGATGCTTCTTCCATGCGGCTCCATTGTTGTTCTTTCCTCTTCAATGGGTTTGTGGATCTCACCTACAAGTGCTCACACAATTGAAAGCAAAAAGCTCAAGAGTACTAGAAGTGAAAGTTCGGTAGTTTGATAGAAATTCGAGATTAAGGATTCGAAGAATCAAGGGGTTTGATTGAAGAAATTCATCCAATTTATAGAGAAATTGGAGAAAAAGATCAAATTAGCATGACATGGATATTAGAGGCAATTGATTTCAAAATGGGAAAATTGAGTGGAAAGAAGAAGGTTATGACACCTTCTATGTCATGAATTATGACATATTGCCAATGCAAAGCTTAGAGGACTAGAACCTTATGACATCTTGCTATGCCAAGAGTATGACGCATGAAGCACAAAAATAGGGAGCACTAAAGACAAGTTAATTAGGTGGAAATTAAAATTAGGAAATTAGAAAATAGGTGGAAATTAGGAATTAGGTAAATTAATTAATAATTTGTCATTTATTAATTAATTCACAAAGAGGAATAATTAGCCAATTAAATAAACATTTAATTGTGACAAGAAGAATTAGGATAAATAAATAATTTATTAATCCTAGAGGAAGAAATGACAAACAAGGTTAAATGATTAAATCACAAAACCTTGGAAGATGAATTAGAAATACAAGGACGACAATTAGGTCTTGACAAAGGATCGTTGATATTGATTCGATCATGATTTTGAATTGATAAATGATTTGATTGATAAATGATTTGATTGAGATTGGTTGACAAAAATCAATGACAAATTGACCAAATTGACATGATTGAAAAGGACAAGGATCGATGACGAATCGATCGCAATATGACAAGATTGACAAGGACAAAGATCGACCCAAAATCATGATTGAAGATTGTTGTCGACAAGACCAAATTCGAGAGCGAGATGAATGAAGAATGTAGAAGAATGACTCAATGTTCACAAATGATAAAAACCAAGTGCGTGACATAGGAGAAATGTTAATGCGACGCAAAAACCTAAAATGAGGCAATGCGCAAATGTTAAAGTATGACTTCGCAAGCGTTGACCATTTTTGGGTGTCTACAATATTTAATTGGTTCCATTAGTCAAGCTCTTCAAAATGTAGCAATCCCATGTTGTTCTCCCCTTCTATTACTTGCACCAACAAGAGTTGTAGCATTCGATATAGGAGCCTATACAGTTCATTCAAAATTGAAAATCCCAATATGAGAATTTGCTTAGTTAGAAGAAACAAGACTTACAAGTTTTCAAGAAGAGATAGCACATATCAAATATATTTTGATTGATGAAATGAACTTCATTGGTTAAAACACGCTGGAAAACATAGATCCTTGACTTCGACAAGCATTCCCACAAAATACACATAGAAGTTTCACAGGTACACCTTTCATTATAACTAATGAAAACAACTATTTTATATAATATCTAATATAATTCATGTCTAAGAAAATTCTGTAATATTACTATATAGTTTTTGAAAATATTTTTTGACAATTATCTTTCAAGAATATCTATGATTTTGGTTGGAGATTTGGGCCAGCTGCCTCTAGTTAATGATAGAAAACATATGACAACAACAAATGGGCAAAGTTACTCTGGGTGGAATTCAAAACCATGATTAGATTAGATCAAATTATTAGACAAGATGGAGAAAACATACAACAACAAATATTTCATCAACTTTTGACAAATCTAAGAGATGCAAACCCAAACATTGATGACTGGAGGTTGCTTATGAAAAGAACCCCTTCTAGCATAGATGCTGCAAGTAATGTTGAGTTTAACAATACTATCCATTTGTTTTCCATAAATGAAAATATTCATAATCATAATAAGAAAAAAAATATATTCATTGAAGTATCATGTTGCATGCAGTGTTGCAACAAAAGTAGCAAGTGCACATCTAGCAAAAGATTGCTCAAATGATGAACTTGATTTAGAGAGATCAATAAGAATTCGAGGGTCATGTTGACTTCAAATCTTTGGATAAAAGCAAGACTTGTAAATGGAGCTCTCAGATATATTTGAAATATTGTCTACAAACTAGGTAGTTCCCCACCTGAACCACCAACATATGTGATGGTTGATTTTGACACACGTTACACACAATTAAGGTTTGCTCAGAAGAATACGTAAAAGAACAAAACATGAGTCCTTAAGATCTTCAGGATCTTATGCCTCAATCACATGCATAAAAAAGGAGGACAAGCATACAACATAAGGTTGATACACCTCACACCAACTAAGGGCACAAACGACACCAGAGATCCCAGTGTTTGCAACATGGGCTTTGATACCAAATGTAATGCCCCGCCAGGAAACCCTGAAGGGATTAATCTAAAACACAAGAATAGAGTGCAAACAATTTTTTTTGAAATTAAACACAACACAATGATACAACGAGTTATCAAAAGCTCAGATACCACAGCAGAAGACTTTAATAACACCTAAAGAGTTTCCCAACATGATTACTTAATTTAACACTTAACTCAACTCACGCTAAATAATCCAATTAAGTTGATTAACTTAATGGCAAGATAATACTTAAACAAGGATACACTCTTTTGGTAAGATAAAAATATAGATAACATGATAAGGTTCATCCATTGAGGTAAAAAGTATGGGTGACATGATTAGGTTCATCCAATAAAATTTAACGAACCATTATGCTCAAACTTTTCATTAAAACATAAGTCATGCATCTAATTTCATAACGTACTTTAATTTCATCATAAACTAATGAGTTCTTTCCATGCATACTTAATTGCACTATCAATAACTAAATATATTCCATTACTCTAATCTACAATCTTTCATGATCCAAATTACTGCATTTAAAAAGCTGACTAGATACATGCATTTAAGATTAATTTCATCTAATCCACTTTATATATTCTAACATAATGCCATCCATACATGCTAAACTAAAAAGGAAACATAAGGACATAAGCATCACATAACACCAAATTGATATCGGAGTTCACCCCTAATGGGCTACATCTCTGGGTCTACTCAACTGCAAGACCCCTCTGATAATTAAATAATAGAGAAGAATACATAAGGTCACATCATTTACAATCCTGTCGTCAAGGCGAACATAAATAAATAATACATACGACCACATCAGTCAAATAAATACATGAATGATCCCTGAATTAGAAAGGATCCAACTGAACATAATAAGAAACAATACTAAAGATCAACTGGAGCATCCGCGGAACTAAGTCTTCACAACCCAAAGTCTAACATGAATATTAGGTTCTCACAAGGGCATAAGCATCAAGATGACTCCACAATAGTTCACCTATCAAGACAACACAATAAAACACTAGTGAACATAAGGGACAAGTGTCATCACATAACCTAATATGGTTACCATGGCAGGTCTTTGTAGGCTCTTGTCCCATCCACCGGGTTACCCAAGCAACCTATTTCGAACCTCCAGCCCATCCAAGCCTCATGTGGACCCCACACATCCTTTCATGAAGACAAGGTTGATGGTTTTCCATTTCAGGCCTTCCCACCACATGTCGAGTTTGTACTAGCACTCAATCCATGCATGAGGTACAATTATCTTACTTAGTGTTTTCAATATCTAAAATCTCTAATATGTTATTAGGTTATCACTTATTTAAACACACTTTCGATGGGTTACCCAGCAACCACTTTGGGCGCGACCCCCAATCGAAAGCCACTTTCCCAAATGACACTAGACTACACTCAAATGAACTCTTAAACCAAGGAATACACAAGGTCAAGCAAGCAGAGTTCAATACGGTAGGAACACCCACTTGGTCAAACAAGACTTCATAAGAGGTGCACTGACTGACGATACTCTAACTAGAGACCTGACCAGCTATGGTCAACCATGAATCCACATTCAATGCCCGCATAAAGGACATGACCAGTTACAACACCATCACAAAATAATAGTCAAGACTCAAGATCAAGGACATAAGCAGGTACCCAAATTAATCATATGATAGGGTCCAACAAACAAAATCAAAGACTTACCATTACTTAAGCAAATGCGAATACATAAAATTAAACTTGCATAGGCATAGATCGGAAAAAAGGACAATTGTCTTGCATATTGTTTACACACAATAAATGATTCCAGTTTTCTAATAGATCTAAATAGATTGCAATTTTGTCTATCTTGCCTAGGTATAGGTCGTTCATGGTTTTCTAACTCACTAAGTTCATTTGCATCATAGCATTAATATAAATAATTCCTCATGAGTTCTCAACCAAAATCACATTAATATAATTATTCTATATGCTGAACACCCAATGATATAAAATCAAATATTCAAATTAATCAACTAACAAATGATATTTATTATTCAAAATAACACATCATTCTGATTCTTTCTTGACACAGTTTATCTAAACCTATTTTCGGTTTGAAGCCAAGATATACTTTCCAGAAAACAGAAATATATATCTAAGGAACCCTAAACCAGACAATCATTTCCCAATGGAATTACAATTCCCTTGCATATATATTGAAAACAAATAAACGCACTAAAGATGTTAATTAGTATATATATCTCCATATATATACCTTAATTCCAAGAATTCATAATTAACAACAATTAGTATATAAAAAAAATATACATTAATTAATAACAACTTAATCATAAATTATTATTTAATGACAAATTAAATAATAATTAAAACTTTATTTAAAAATACTATTATAATATTATTATATTTTTTTTTAACAATAAAAAAAATTACAAAGTCCAAAATGGGGGGGGGTACCCACATGGGCCCCTTGGTAGCCCACGCTTGTTGGGACCCGGAGGCAACAGAGGGGGGAGGGGGGGGGGGGGGGGGGGGGGCGTGAATCAGTTGTCTATTTATTTCCACCCAAATATAACCTAATCAAACTTGATACATAATACTGGTAAACCAAACTTAATGTCGGTTAACAGATTAACAGTTAATATCAATACCAGTGAAACTTAATGCATGAAACTGAAAGAGAAACAACATCCACAACACATAACACAAAGATTTGTACATGGAAACCCTATAAGGGGAAAAACCACGATGGGAAACCTTACCCACAATCAGATGATACTAGTACAGATAGTATGTGTATACAAATAGGGTCTGCACATGTAGAAAGGCCAACCGCCTATAGTTCACTGCTCAATCACAAAATAGGAGTCACACTGACTACAATTGGATGATTGAATCCAATGATAATGTACTACTCAAAGTAGCACCTTCAATGCTGGATTCAGTACCGATTAAGCTCTGATTATATCCTTCTCTATGGTCTACTCATATGATCTTCAATATTCGCACATACCATGTTACAATACCATAACCATATACCTTTTCTTCTTTCAACCTTCTTGCTTCTTTCTTTCATTATCTCACAAATGAGATCTTACATATATACCAAAACCTAAGACCAAATGTGTAGGTCGGCTAATTAAGAATATTACAATAAAATCAATTATAACAAGTAAGTCAAGATGCGATCCATCATGTCGACTCAACAACAATACCAATTGATTAAATCATCTCCATAACATGCCTTGCTGATCTGGAATAGATAACGCATGCTGGTCCATAACCTAGACCAATTTGTCGGTTACAACAAATATGTCAACCCGATTAGACCAATTACCAAATCACCAAAACCAAGTGTCCAAACCATGTCTTTGACATAACCAAGTGATCTCTAGATGATAACAAGTCATCCTCAGTGCCGGTGAACAATATAACCTGTCGGTGAACCAAATACTGATGATTGTGCATAAGTCACTGAACTTGCTGGTGAACATAACCAAAGACCTCCAGAAGGATAAGTGTTGATAAGTGTTGACATCAATGAAAAAACCAATGCAACACATCCATAATACCAACAATCTCCCCCTTTGGCATTGATGGCAACACAAAGATGGAAAAACATCTAAGTGCCAAAACAGAATGCCAAAAAACAAAACACCAACAATCTCCAGAATAGATATGAAAATAAATGCAGAGAGTATGTGTCTCTCCCCCAATGAATAATCTCTCCCTAAAGGATAATGTTTGTTTTTCCATAGATATCTCTCCCCCTTTGACATCAAATGCCAAAGCAATACAAATACGAGATATAACAAGTTCATATAACCAATTACAAATACCAACTGTTATAACCAACTACTCCAACTACCCCCCCTAAGAAGTAGCTCTCCTCCATCAAAGTCAGAAAAAGGTTTCTCTATAAATTTTGTCGGTTTGATGCCAAGGATCAACTGTCTAAGTCTCTACCGGTGAGGATATAAACCCAAGTTTCTCTCTGAGATATTCAAAAGTTTCCTTAGGCAAAGGCTTAGTAAAGATATCTGCAATCTGCTCTTTAGTATTCACATAAACCAATCTCACTTCTTTTGTTTCAACATTCTCTTTCAGAAAATTGTATTTGATAGAAACATGTTTAGTTTTAGAGTGAAATACTGGATTCTTAGATATATCAATTGTTGTTGAATTATCACAATAGATGATTATAGGTTCTTTGCATTTTACCTTTATGTCCTTCAACATTTGCTTAATCCATAATACCTGAGTACAATTAGTTGCTGCTGCAACATATTCTGATTTTGCTGTTGATAATGATGTACAACTCTGTTTCTTGCTCAACCATGAAATAAATCTGCTACCAAGATAGAATGCCCCGTCGGTGGTGTTCTTTCTGTCATCTACATCTACTGCCCAATTTGCATCGGTGTATGCACATAAATCAAAATTTTCATCTTTAGGATACCATAAACCAAGATTTGTTGTGCCTTGTAAATACCGTAAAATCCTTTTCACTGCTGATTCATGATTTTCTCTAGGATTACTCTAAAATATTGAAACAATACACACTGCATTCATTATATCAGGTCTTGTTTGTGTCAAATACAGTAAACCTCCAATCATAGATTTGTATCTTGTCGGATTAACAGGAGTTGAATCATCCTTCAATGATAGTTTATCAGTTGTAGTCATAGGAGTACTTACCGGTTTAGAGTTTTCCATACCAAATTTCTTCAGTAATTCCTTCAAGTAATTTGATTGACATATGAATATACCTTTATCAGTCTTGGAAGTCTGCAATCCTAAAAATAATTTTATCTCCCCAATCATAGACATTTCAAATTCTTCTTGCATCTTATTAGATAAGTCTTTACACAATCCATCTTCTCCTCCAAAAATGATGTCATCAACAAAAAAATCAATAACCAAGATATCTTCATTAGTCACTTTGAAATATAAGTTGTTGTCAACATTACCTTTAGTGTAACCAAGCTTCAAAAGATATTTGTCCAATCTAGCATACCAAGCTCTAGGAGCTTGCTTCAATCCATATAAAGCTTTCCTTAATCTGCAAACCATATCTTTATCATTTGTCAATGAAAATCCATCAGGTTGTTCAATGTAAACTTCTTCTTCAAGATCACCATTCAGAAATACACATTTTACATCCATTTGATATACTTTATAGTTCTTGTGTGCTGCAAATGCAAGAAATAATCTGACTGCCTCAATTCTAGCTATCGGTGCAAAGGTTTCATTGTAATCAATTCCCTCTTTCTGTGAATAGCCTTTACACACTAATCTTGCTTTGTTTCTGATTACCTTACCATCTTCATTAAGTTTATTTCTGAATACCCATTTAGTTCCAATTACATTTTTGTTTTTAGGTCGGGGAACCAATGTCCATGTATTGTTCTTTTCAATTTGTTCCAATCCATCTTCCATAGCTTTAATCCAATATTTATCTTCACATACCTCAATGACAGATGCTAGTTCAATTTGAGAAATTAAACATACCTCTTCATTTTCCAGTCTTCCTCTTGTCATAACTCCTTGATACTTATTCCCAATTATTTGACTTTCAGAGTGATTCAGTCTTACATACCTGGGCGTGTTCACTTGCTGTTGTTCTTCAGTCACTGTGGAATTCTCTGATGAAGCCGGTGCGACTGGATCAATATTCTATACTGGTTCACTCTGTATAGGTTCATTTGTGATTATCTCAACTACCGGTTCAGAATCCATAGACCTTGAATTTCTTCTAAAGTGTTCATCTATCTTCACATTTGCACTCTCAATGATTTTCTGCAATCTTTTATTAAAACATCTATATGCTTTTCTCTTAGATGAATAACCAAGAAATATTCTTTCATCACTTCTAGGATCAAATTTACCAATATACTCATCTCTCCTAATGTAACATTTCCTTCCAAATATTCTGAAGTACTTAAGAGTAGGAATATTTCCAAACCATAATTCATAGGGTCTTACCGGTTTTACCTTTGTTGTGAACTCTGTTAAAAGTGTAAATTGTTGTATTCACTACTTCTCTCCAATACACATGAGGTAGATTTTCTTCTGATATCATGCTTCTAGCTGCATCTAGAATAGTTCTATTCTTCCTTTCCACAACTCCATTTTGCTGAGGTGTCCGGGGTGCTGATAGTTGTCTTCTAATTCCATTCACTTCACAAAATGTATTGAACTCTTTAGATGTAAATTCACCTCCTTGATCTGATCTTAAACATTTGATTTTGTTACCAGTTTCATTCTCTACAAGTGCCTTGAATAATTTGAATTTCCCAAAAGCTTTTGATTTTTCCTTGAGAAAGGTAGCCCAACACATTCTAGAATAATCATCAATGATTAACATAAAGTATATATCACCCTGTAGACTTCTTGTTCTTGCCGGACCACATAAGTCAGTATGAATTAAATCAAGAACATCATTGGTTTTCTCATAAATACTCTTGAAAGTTGTTTTAACTTGCTTTCCCATTTGACATTCCTTACATACCAGATTATGAGGTTTTACAATCTTAGGTAAATCCCTTACTGCCTTAGATGAGCTAATCTTTACAATGCAATCAAAATTCACATGATAGAGTATTTTATGCCATAACCAACTTTCATCAATATGTGCAATCAAGCATGTCTTTTCATTGTTATTCAAATGAAAGATATTACCTCTAGTCTGATTGTCGGTTGCAATCTCCAAACCAGTTCTATTCATGATTTTGCATTTACCATTCTTGAACTGCAACTGAAATCCTTTTTCAACTAATTGACCAACACTCAAAAGATTATGCTTCAAACCTTCAACATAATAAACATTGTCAGTATTGTGCTTACCATAAAAAGATATAGTGCCTTTTCCTTTGATCAAACAAGCTTTGTCATCTCCAAATCTTACTAGACCTCTATTGTATTCCTGAAAAGATAAGAATTTACTTTTATCACCAGTCATATGATGTGAACATCCAGAATCTATAATCTATTCATCCTTTTCTTCAATTTTAGCTGTCAGGGCCTACTCTACCGGTGAAACAATAGGTGTCGGTTGATCTTCTGTTATTGCAACAAAAGCCCATCCATTGTCTACCAGTTCTTCATCAGAATCATCAGTAACTCCTTCATCAACATAGTAACATGATTTGTCTCTATTCTTCTTAAATCTGTATCTCTGATATTCAGGGTTAGGCTTATATGTTCTTTTAGCTTCTCTCAATCTTGCAAGTTTGTTGGGACATCTAGATGCCATATGACCAACTTTATTGTAGTTAAAAAATTTAAAGGGTGTTTTACCTTCATACTTACTTCCAATAGGACCTTTAGGCATTTTCCTTGCAAATAGTGCTTCAAGTTCTTCCAGTTCTTTATTTTCCCTCCTGATGTCTTCAAGTTCTCTTGCATAAAGTACTTTCCAATCAGATTTATCAGCTGATGATGAATATGCTGCAGATGATGATGCTTTGAAGGCTAAATCTGTCTTAATTGTAGCAATAGGACCAAATTCCTCAAGCTCAAATGTTGAAAGTTTTCCAACCAAGGTATCTCTAGATATTGATGTATTAGGCATAGTTCTCAACTCATTAATAGCGGTTACTTTCATTTTGTATGCCGATGGGAATGCTCTTAAAACTTTAGAAACAATTTCATCTTCACTTAAGGAACCTCCACAACATTGTATTCCTAAAACAATTTCATTAACCCTTTCCATAAAAGCAAAAATTCTTTCATCTTCTTCCATTTTCAGATTTTCATACCTGACCCAGAAGCATTCCAGTTTTGCAATTTTGACAGTGGTATCTCCTTCATTCAATGTTTCCAATTTATCCCAAATAGCTTTAGTAGTAGATCGGTTTGATAATCCCACGATTTTCTAACCAGACAAGGCGCTCAAAAGTGCTTCTCTTGCTTTGCAATCATTCTCTTGATCCTTACTAAATGTAGGTGGATTAGGTTGATTCGGTGTAGGACCAACATAGTCATTATGTGTAACATCCCATATGTATTTTCCAATGCAATTCAAAGGTGTCTCCATTCTGATCTTCCAGATACCATAGTTAGTTCCATCAAGTTTCAGACTATCCTTCCTGAAAAAGTTAGTTGTCATAGAATCTCCTCAAGTTGTTAAACTTCTGCAAAAAGAGAACTTAGCTCTAATACCAATTGTTAGGACCCAGAGGCAACTACGAGGGGGGGGGTGAATCAGTTGTCTATTTATTTCCACCCAAATAAAACTTAATCAAACTTGATACATAATATCGATAAACCAAACTTAATGCCAGTTAACAGATTAACATTTAATATCAATACCGGTGAAACTTAATGCATGAAACAAAAAGAGAAACAACATCCACAACACATAACACAAAGATTTGTACGTGGAAACCCTGTAAGGGGAAAAACCACGATGGGAAACCTTACCCACAATCAGATGATACTACAGCAGATAGTATGTGTATACAAATGGGGTCTGCACATGCAGAAAGGCCAACTACCTAGAGCTCACTGCTCAATCACAAAAATAGGAGTCACACTGACTACAATTGGATGATTAAATCCAATGATAATGTACTACTCAAAGTAGCATCTCCAATGCTAGATTCAGTACCAGTTAAGTTCCAATTATCTCCTTCTCTATGGTCTTCTCATATGATCTTCAATATTCGCACATACCATGTTACAATACCATAACCATATACATTTTCTTCCTTCTACCTTCTTGCTTCTTTCTTTCATTATCTCACAAATGAGAGCTTACATATATACCAAAACCTAAGACCAAATGTGTAGGTCGGCTAATTAAGAATATTATAATAAAATCAATTATAACAAGTAAGTCAAGATGTGATGCATCATGTCGGCTCAACAAAATACCAATTGATTAAATCATCTCCATAACGTGTCGTGCTGATCTGGAATAGATAACACATGTCGGTCCATAACCTAGACCAATTTGCCGGTAACAACAAATATGTCAACCCGATTAGACCAATTACCAAATCACCAAAACCAAGTGTCCAAACCATGTCTTCGACATAACCAAGTGATCTCTAGATGATAACAAGTCATCCTCAGTGTTGGTGAACAATATAACCTGCTGGTGAACCAAATACTGGTGACTGTGCATAAGTCACTGATCTTGCCAGTGAACATAACCAAAGACCTCCAGAAGGATAAGTGTTGATAAGTGTTGACATCAATGACAAAACCAATGCAACACATCCATAATACCAACAACGCTACCATTGGTAGCACTTCTACCAAATGGTAGCAGACTGCTACCATTGGTAGCGCTGCTACCACTTGGTAGCAGACCACTACCTTTGGTAGTGCTGCTACGAACTGGTAGCAGCTGCTACCTTTGGTAGCCTGCTACCTCCCCGCGTGGTGAGGGTTTTCCCTGCCACGTGGGGTTAAATTCATTTTTATTTTATCTTTTTAATTTTAATATTATTTTTTTTTTAACTTCTTAAAAAAAATACCAAACCCCCATTAATAAACAAACAGTCTTAGACTCAAGATTTTTCTGAGAACAAATCTTCATTTTCAAATCCTCGGACACATATATAAGCATTTTTTTTTGATAATCTCAACCAAAACCCCCAAATAAAACAAACTCAGAAATTTTCTGAGACAAAACAGAGAATGGATTCAGCCAATTTTAAAACACCATTTCTTTTCCAAAATGAAGAAATGGATTTGCATCCATGAACAAAGGGTTCAAAGTTAAATTAATTTCTCACTTCATAACCAAAATGAAAGAGTTTTCTGAAATAAAAAGGCAAGCACACACACACAGGAAGCTCCTTAAATTCAGAGAAATTTCAACAAAAACAAAAGGAATAACCAAAATGCCAACCTTGAATGCTATCTTGGAGGTGTTGAAGATGAGCTCCACCTGTAAAATACCCCAAACTCCTTCCACCAAAATGCCCCAAATTCTTCCACAAAATTTTCTATAAAAAATAACTCTCCAAAAATAATCCTCCCAAATTTTTCCAAAACCTAGGTTAAATGGAAAATTGTTGACCAAAATTTCTTTTTTCGATTTAAAATATTTTTATTTAAAATTAATTCCCAAAAATCATTCTTTCAAACTATATCAAATATATATTTAAACTTGCTTTTCACATTAAAATTGATTTTCCCAAATAACTGAAATTACCCTTACTATTTCCAAAATGCCAAAGAAATTAAATCATTTCTATTTCGAATAAATTTAAATCTTTCCTTTTAAAAAGCATAACTGAAGATATTTATCATTAAAATTAACCATTTAAACGAACTTGCTACCAACCTGAATTGAGCAATTCTAATTAACGATTAATCGCATAAAAAGGGAACCTATTTAATTTAGGCCCTAAAATACTATACGTAAACACACATTTAATTAAATTAAATACTAAGGATTAAATACTCGATTTCACTACACACAAAACACGCAACCCAAGAAAGCCAAACAGACAAACGACCTACATACCCAACCAAAGGGGATACCGATAGACAACTGGCGACGCTCACTTGAGCACTACTATGGTCAAACGAGGGTCTTGCGAGCACCTAACCCAAATTCTAAGGACCAAAGAGGTACACTCAAACCTACGAATCCAGGCAGAGACGAACCTCGCACCCATGTGGTACTATACCTGAAATCTCCCGCAACTAAGAGTCATACATGCATACATATATATACTTAATGAAAGTGTTAGCCTAAGATTAATAACATGAAATAGGAGAACTAATAAACTTGCATACGAATTGGTGCGAAAACCACATTAACAGGTACGCACAAAAATCAAAACATCTGACTATAACATTATAACATGATAAACTAACCAAAGTCAAACCGAGATTAGAAATTGATTAGGGTAGGGGTACTACAATGAAACAAATTATCATTAATAAATGCCTTTTTTTATCACAATACTAATTTCTAGCTTTGAATATACTATCATATGCTTTCACAATGTCTATGAAAGAAACTTACATCATTTTATTAATAAAATTCATGCAACCTATTTCCTATTTAATTGCATAAATGTTATAAATTTATCTTTTATATTAAGTTTAAAATATCTTCTACTATTCAATATTGATTTAAAAGCTAAAAAGAATTCCAAATATGTACCATTTTCTAAAGATACTTCATGTAACCTTGTATCATTGTTTTTGTTATGATACAAAGAAATGCTACATATATGTTGCTCTTTTCTATTTCCATGCAGGTGAACAAGATGTCACGTAATGCACGTGTATGGGTGTCCAGTTGGTTGACAAAGTACCACTACTGTCTTCCAATCAATGTCATCCTTCATATAGAGGCATTAAGTGTTCACTTCTGGTTGAGACAAAAAATGGTCAATGGAATTGACAAAAATGGACCAAAGAATAGTCAAAGAAAATTTGAAAATTATGCTTTATACTTTAACTTCCTCTATGGTTCCGAGATCAAAATGAACATAGATGTAAAATTTTATAATCTACAAATTGACATTATAAATTTATGTGATTGGTCAATTTCTCAATACCATGAGCTTTGAGATCTTTACCTTGCTAGATATATTTGGAAGGTCACTATTAGGCCAATAGTGACAATAAAAAAACACAACCTATTCGAACAACTTAGTATGAAGTTCATGAGTTTTCTTAAGGAGCAATCGCATATAAGTTACCACACAAGACCACTTGAAGAATGGTTGCTTGCTACTTTTAAATTTAATTATTCAATTAGATTCACAGTGCATTAGGTCATGCCGTCATTCGGATTGTTACATGCACACTATGGGATACCTACAATATATGTTGTGAAATCCAACATACCAATCAAAGTTCAGACCCTTCTTGATGATATTGAAAATGAAGAGATATTACTAGTGCATAAATGGTTAACAAAGTGAAAATTTACTACAAATTGTCAAAAACTATTTACACATTGTATCTTTGACTAAATTCAATGCTTACAATATAGTATAGATGTTGTTTTGACAATTATTACTACTGCATGAATGATTAACAAAGTAATTTTAATTCCTTTTTACAATATCATTTTGATAAATCATTCCAAATTTTTAATTTGCAAACCATTTTACAAATGTTATTGTCATAACTCCAAAAAGTATCTCATTTTGATTATCAATAATTCAAATATAACCAAAATTAAATTAAAACATCATCTATCATTGACTTAATTTGCACCTCATACTTTATCATTGAATATATAAATATTACATATTTCCAAACTTGATATCTCTCGACGTACTTTACTTAAGTTTTTTAAAATATAGGTATGCTAGTAATAATTTAGTATTGATTACAATATCATAATATAATAATAAGACAATATTAATGATAATATAATAATATAATAATTTTTAAGTGGAATAATGAACGAATATGATATCTTTTGACGTACTTTATCTATATTTCTCTAAAAATAGGTATACTAGTAATTAGTATACTAATATTATATAAAATAAATTTTATAGTTTTTCAAATAAAAATAAAATAAATAATACAAATAAATAATCAATTTGATTTTGTTGGACCATCCAGCTTCAACATTGTATTTATATAACATTATGATTAGTATACATGTAATTTAATAAATATATTAAATTAACTCAACTTCATAATACTTCTCTCAATCTAACTATCCAACTTAAAATCAACTAATCAATCAAATAGTTGAAATTATCAGGTTTCGCATTTTCAAAAACTTAACTTTGATTACACTGTAATCAAACTTAAAACCAACTAATCAATCTATTGATTATTTTAAGGATCTCATCGTATCACCTTCTTACCTCCAAACCATTATCATGTCAACTCATCTATCAAAGCAGAAGAAGAAAGAATTTTAACGTCCACGAGGCTAAGAATAGCCTATGGGACAATCTAATCAAGCTGAATCAGTTTTTTAAGGTCTGATCTCTGCTTATTCGGGCTGATGATGAGAGCACCCATCTTCACGATATGCTCCTCGCTGAACAGGTTATACCATGTGCTGGCAGTTAGGAAATTGGCAAACTTCTCCCGGCTGACTTTAAGTGCTTCACACTCCAAGATAAAATGTTTTTCAGTTTCCACACTCCCGCTGATGCAAAACGGGCAAACTCTTTCTACCCAAATCTCTTTTGGCCTTTTCCACGCTCGGTCTCACACCGAAGTTGGTGAGGGTTGGTTCTAAGCTATGCGATTAGAATTTTAGCCTTCCATGATATATTAGCCCCTATATAGACTTTTTGAAGATGATCATAATTGGGGTTGAATTCATTAATATAGTATTGTTTCTTCCTTCCTAACCCAATACTCCAATTTTTCTTATAAAACTTTTCCATAACGAAGACCTTTATCTTCTTGCTGTTTGTGGGGCATGAGTTCAAATAAATATCCCATTTTTTCAACCATTTGATGTTTTGTTTCATCCACGTCTTCTTCCTTTTGCACAAAGTGTCATTGACAACAACCTTAGGCCATCTATCTTCTCCCATTTGCTCGGTTCTTTTTAAATAGCTAATGAGATGCACCATAGCAGCTACCTCAATAGGGGCAACACCCATTTCACTTAACATGATATCATATGGGACCGTGCTTTTAATTTTGAACTTGCTTGTGATCAAACGTTTTTGAATTCTCTCAATTTGCTTCCATTGAGAATCTAAGGTACTGCTGGCCCAAACTTCACAACCATATAGAATAACCGGCAACACCAAAAGCCTAAAAAGTGTTTGGATGGTTTTCCAATCCCAAAGCTCAGCCTCTCTGCATCTATTTTGAAGTGCATAGAGTGCCTTCCAGCCGCCTAAAGTTCTCTTCTTCCTGCAACCTTCCCAACTAAGACTCTTGTTGAAATCAATTCCAAGGTATTTGTAATCTGCAACTTCTTCAAGAATGCTACCTTCAAAGTAAAACTTATGTTGCTCTTGTTTCCTTCTACTTGAGAAAACCATGATTTTCGTCTTGCTGATATTAACTTGCATTCCCACAATATTGCAAAAGCGCTCAAGGGCAAATAAGTGCTCTTGCAAACCAAGGGCGGAATTAGCAAGCAAAATGAGGTCATCAGCATAAAGGAGCAGCCTTATCACAAATTCACCCAATTGAATACCATCACCATTCTGCATGTTTAACCATTCTTCAAGTTTGTCAATGTATAAGCCAAACAAGGTAGGGGAAAGAGGACACCCTTGTTTGACACCAATATCACTCCTAAAACTAGTTGAAATGCCATCAGGAGTTCTGATTTTCACTTTAACCTCCTCATAAAGCCTATGAACAACAGCCCTAAGATGAGCTGGGATACCAAGCTCTTCCATTCTGTGCCACAGTTTGTCACGTGGGACTGTGTCAAAAGCTTTTTTGAAATCAACAAAGCAACAGAAGACATCTTCCTTTTTCTCCTAGGTTTTTTTGATGATGTGTCTCAAAGTAATACCATGATCAATTGTGGAATGTTTAGGTCTGAAACCAGCTTGGCCTTTTGCACATTTATGATTTTCTTTTGCCCATTTGCTGATTCTATTTTCTATCATGCTGCCAAATAACTTAGCAAATAAAGGATTGATCATTATAGTCCTATAGTTGGAGGGGTTATAGGGTGAACTCACAATAATGGTTCCCACTTTTTTGCCACTTTTGACATTGAGATGTACATTTTTAAAATAATCTTCAACTTCCGAAAACTATAACTTTTAAAATATTAAAAATTTGAAGATGATGTAAATTAGTGATTTCTAGCATTTTGTTTGTAGATTCTATATACATTTTTTTCAAATTTTTTTGAAGGATTTTTTAAAACAAATTCCATCTCCCTCGAAAAGTAGTTTTTTACAACAAACTACATTTTTTAAGAGTGAAGTGCCTCCCGAAACGCATAACTTTTTTTCTATAAATGATAAAAACTCAGTTCTTTTGAATTTTGGTTTGTAACATCAATATCCAGGGCTTGCATTTGGTTTTATAGTGATATGTTCAATATTTTTCATTTTATAAAGTTTTGAAGTCCAACTAGTCATAATTCAAACATAGGTTTACATTTGAATACATAACTTGTTCTATATAAATCGAAATTCAATTTATTTTTTTTTGTTAGAAAGAAGACATCAATACCAAGGGCTTAGATATTTTTCAGAATTTTTTTGAATTAGTTTCTTATTTTTCCCAAGGCGTTGAACAGAGAAGTTCATATTCGATGAAAAACCAATTTTCCATAAAATTAAAAAAACAAGAACATAATAAATTCAAAATATAACAAAATTATACTTGTTAGAAAGCTTGCTTCGAGTACTACTATCTAATATTTTTGGGTTATCAAGATTATTTCATTCGTGTATTGATCCAGAGCTCCGAAGTCATTAATTCTTCATAACTCTGAAATTTTTTGGGAGAAACCCCTAGTTTGCGGTTTCAAACGAACACAAGTTCGAGCGAATTGGGTTCGCTCGAACCCAAAATGGTTCGAGCGAACCCCCATTCACTCGAACCAATGAGCTCGATTTTGGCATGCACATTTTTGTAACTGCCATGTTCGAGCGAACCCAACAATTTTTAACTGTCGGCTTTCGTTCGAACTCTGGCCGACGCATTTTTCATTTTTTTTTTCATTTGTGGAATCGTATAAATATCCATAATTTTTTTTCATTTTTTATCACCCAAATGATTAAAATAATTCGCATTTTTGGATGAAAGAAGACATTTGAAAATTATTTTGAAGGCAATAATTTGAAGGTTTTTTGTAAAAGCATGGGAAACAAGAAGAGAAGGCAAAATAAGACTTCAAGGAATTATTCTCTCGAAACGGAAGAAAGATATCGAGAACAAAGAAGACAAAGATATCATGATGCAAGTATGTATTTTTAATTTAATATGTATTACGTATCAATTAATTAGAATTCAATATTTTTTATCTAATATTTTTAATAGGATTAAAAATAATTTTGTTTTAATTGGAAAGCATAATTAATTTGAGATAATACATGTGTATTTGCAAATTTCAAATTCCATCAACTTGCTTGTTGTGTAATTGTATTTTTCTCCTATTTAATTAAGTTCATTTATAATAGATAAGACCTATTAAGTCATAAAATTCATAAGACAGGTATTATGTCATAATTTCTAGGTTCTAAATTATATATATTGAATATTTAATCTACATGTACAAGTAATTTCATGTGATAGGTCCTTTAATATCACATAATATATATCTGTCTTAAGGGTAGTTAAGTATATTAATTGTGAAATGTTTTTTCAAATGTGGTCATATTGATTTTAATAATAAGGCCTATTAGGACTATTACATTGATTATAGGTCTTAAATGTGACATAACTTTATAACCTATTAAACATGTTGAATAATTTAGGTGAACTATTTATATTCAACTTCACGTACATGCAAAAACATTTCAGATTAGGAGGTCTATTATGCAATAATAGGTCTTAAATATAAGCACATGTGACAAATTATAGTGCACTTACATTATGGTCCATAACAAATTAATATGAGGTCACCTAAGTTATCATATGCATGCATCAAAATATTTGTACTTTTAATTTTCAAAATTGGAATTTCTAATTTATCAAAATTTTATTTTATGTGTTAAATTAGTGCTCAAAATTAGAGATTGAACTTTAATCCTAACTTGAGAACAAATTGAACTTTAAACCTAAACATGTAATTTAATTAGAGTTATAAGTTCAATAAGGTTCTGAAAGTAATTAAATTTAATAAACCAAATTGAATCCAGGCTAATTTTAACATGTAAAGCTTTAAGCCAAATTCATCCCTATTCTTAATCCTAATTGAATAATCTCTGATTAATTCAAGAACCTTACACAAACTCTTAAATTATCTGCAGAACGGGCAAACGAACCTGTTGAAGAACACAATATAGTTGATGAACATAGGGAGGAGATTGTCCAAGTTGAACCAATGGAGACCTTTGAAGGAGAGGGGTCAGGCTCCTTACCTCCTACCACTGATATGGATGAGCATATTGTGGATCTAGCTAAACAGGGGAAGAGAAATATTTCTTATAAAAATTTAGATCATTTACTTGAAATGGATGTGGATGAGTTGAAACGTCTCAGTGAAGAACCTAGACATACTAAAAGGAGGTCAATGAATAAAAGTGGAAAAGAAATAATGTCGCATTTCAACAATCTTGATACTACACTAGAAAAAGCTCAATTGTTATCAATTGTACTTACTCATAAAGACTTAATAGATCCAATGAAATTGTTGGGTATAGATACAACAAGTCAAAATAGGAAATCTTCTCAGCTACAAAAATCTATTGTTGATAATGTTAAGAAAGGTTTGGTGAACATTGGTAAAAAATCTCGAAAACTAGATAAGACCATTTCAAGAAGAGTGATGTTGACATCTTTAGTAAATGAAAGATTGCCTCAAAAAAGACAAATCTCTTCACTGTCATCTGAGTTTGGTTTTAGTAGAAGGACAATATCTAAATATGTTAAAAGGAGAAAGATTTTGGATGATACTACCTTAGAAGGGAATTGGGCAATTATGTGTAGAGCTCCTCGTTCTGATAGAATTGAAGATGTTGTTAGGAACTTTGTGACAAGTTTTTGGAATGATAATACTCGCCCTTCATCAAATAGTAGAGATGTTATCAAGCAAAGGATTGGTCCTGATCGTTATGATCTCCATGTAAAACATTGGATAGACACAACAAAACATGAATTGTATGTATTGTTTACTAAAACAAACCCTCATATAAAGATTGGACAAACCATGTTTGAACGGTTAAGGCCATATTATGTGAAGTTAAACAAAGTTTTCGAAACTTGTTGTTGTCGTTATCACATCGAATTTGACTTGTACTATCAGGTGTTTCGAAAGATTAGAGAAGATAATGATGGTTATGAAAATGCTCCTCCTAAATGAACAAGTCAATTCATAGCATCCATCTTATGTGATAAATCAGATGATAATGCAACCGGTCAAATAAATTGCATAAGAGGAATTTGTGGAACATGTGGGGACTTGGCTAAATTGCCTTTGAGAGATGAAGATACTGACATGAGGAAGATGGTAAATTGCAAGAGTTACAAGTACCAAAAATTTGAAACAAAATTTGGAAAGGAATCTACAAGACTAGATTATGTAGAAGAGGAAATACCTATTGGAACATTTATGGAAAATTTTCGTAAGTTGATAAAACCATACATATGCCATGGTTTTTTTGCCAAGTGGCAAGCAGGACAATTTAAAAGATTAAGAGACACTTTCCCACTTGGAACTATTCTATCTGTAGTTGACTTCGCAGAGAATTACTCTTTTGCACATCAAAAAGAGATTCAATCAGAGTATTACTTTTCAAAGCAAATCACTATTTTCGTGCATGTGTGTTATCGACATGCACAGATGAATTTGGATGGTGTTGATAGTACATTTGAAAATCGTGTCATTAAGAAAGAGTACCACTTCTATATCAGTGATGATAAGGAGCATGACACACTTTTTGTACAACATTGCTTTAAGAAGTTTTTTGAATATTTGAAAGATAGAGGCATAACAATAGTTAAACATTTTGTTTGGTCTGATGGATGTGCGACACAATTTAAATCTTCGAGGCCATTTTATGCACTATGTAGATATCATCGAAATGACAAAATACCACATGTTTGGAGTTTTTTTGAGAGTGGTCATGGAAAGGGTGAACATGATGGTGCAGGAGCTTGTATCAAACGTGCTCTAAGAAAGCATCAAATAAAGTACACAGGAGAACGTATAGAAAATGCACATGATGTTGTTGAATGGTGTAAGAAACACTTTGAGCAACCGAATTATCTTGGGGAATCATCATCGAGAACATATAAGCCCATTCCATATAGAGTGTTTTGGGAGATAACTGGTACGTGTTCTCTTTTAGTATTTTATTTAATTTAACAACTTGATCTACATGTACATTCTTGTACACATGTACATTTTGCAGATGTAGATAGAAAATCAATGCATGGATGCAAGAGTGTGGAGAGGACAAGATCTTTGCATTGTGTCATGAGTACAGATAATCGCCCATGGACATTATACACTAGGGATTATTCATGTTTTTGTTCTGAATGCATTTTCGAAAACTATGTTGATTGCAAGAACCAAGAGCTTGGATATGTTAGTGAATGGAAAATGGTGCCACTAGATGTTTCTGACACATACGAGGATTCAAATGAGGATGAAAACTTTGAAGACATTCCTTTGATTTCTGTTGATTACGATCATATTTTAGGATTGATTAAAAAAGGTACATACATGACGTACACATGTAAACATTTCCTTAAAAATGACATATAACTTAGAATTTATTTAACTTGTGTCAAATTGCAGGAGATATTTTTGCAGTCATAGCAGAAGATGGAAATATAGAAGGTGTTAGTTATTATTTATTGCGTTGCACAGAAGAGAGAAAGAAGTTATCAAAATCTGAGATGAGTGATGGAATGTCATTTCCCACAGGTTTGAGTTCTGATTTGAATATGTACATGTACATGTACAAATCGCTTATGTGAAATTTTTTAATTTCTTGAATGTTTCTTATATACATGTACATGCAGGATCAGTTGTAGTGCAAGGGACATATTTCAAACAAGTTAAAATTGTTCAACATGGGATTCATTTCATTGAATACCAAATTGACAACAAGGTATATCAGTATAGTCACTTGGTCATTGCTGTTGGCCTAATTCTTCAAACAATTCCACATCGAGGGCGGTCTCAAAAGTGGAGACTAGATAGTGAAGATCATGACAAAATATTAAGTGTTATTGAAGAGCGTTGTGAACCACTTGATGTGGTATGAACTATATATACATTTAGTAATCCACATGAATTGAATTTTAATGTAAGTTCAAGATAAATTCTAGATCTCAAGTAACTTGTTTTGAAACTAAAGGATAAATATTTTTTAAGTTTATTTATACATTATATCAAATTATGATGTATTTAAATGTGCATGTTTAATTGTATGTAATTGTATTTGTATTTAATTAAAAAATGCATATTATTTAAATTAGAATGTAATATGTACATTTGTAAAATTGATATTTAATATGGAATTAGGACATGCACATGTTGTGAACTATTTAACTACAATATACATACCTAGAAGCTCACATACCTACAATATACATACCTAGATGTAATATACATGTACTGGATGTGAACTATTCAATACATGACCTATTTAATATGGAATTAGGACATGCGCAGGTGGATCCTGATGTGGAGCCTGCGCAGGTGGATCCTGATCAGGAGCCTGCGCAGGTGGATCCTGATCAAGAGCCTGCGAAGGTATATCCTGGGATGCCATCTATCTAGGTACATGTCATAAAGTTAAAATAAATACGTAAGCAGAGAGAGAGAGATCATTTTCATGTGAGAGAGAGAGAGAGATCATTTTCATTTTCAAAAAATACATGTAAAAATTTCAAATATTTCAGTGAGAGAGAGAGAGAACATATATTTCAGATCTAGAGATAACATATATTTCAGAGAGATAGAGAGATCTAACATGTGTATATATTTAAATCTTTGACATACATAAAAAATTCAAGAATAGAGAGATCTAACACGTCATATGTTAGGACACTATATGATCCTAAGGACAACATACGACCCCTTAAGACACTATGTGATGGACTAAGGGGTATGTCGTTCACACTAGGATTTTATAAGGGGTCATATGTGGTTCTAACCACATATGACCCCTTAGGACACTATATGATCCTAAGGGGAATGTCATATGTATAGTAGGATGTTATAAGGGGTCATATGTGACCTACTAAGGGGTCACACATGTGTTAATGCATGTGTGACCCCTTAGGACACTATATGATCCTAAGGGGAATGTCATATGTACAGTAGGATGTTATAAGGGGTCATATGTGACCTACTAAGGGGTCACACATGTGTCAATGCATGCGTGACCCCTTAGGACCACATACGACCCCTTAAGACACTATGTGATGAACTAAGGGGTATGTCGTTCACACTAGGATTTTATAAGGGGTCATATGTGGTTCTAACCACATATGACCCCTTAGGACACTATATGATCCTAAGGGGAATGTCATATGTACAACAGGATGTTATAAGGGGTCATATGTGACCTACTAAGGGGTCACGCATGTGTTAATGCATGCGTGACCCCTTAGGACCACATATGACCCCTTAAGACACTATGTGATGGACTAAGGGGTATGTCGTTCACACTAGGAATCTATAAGGGGTCATATGTGGTTCTAACCACATATGACCCCTTAGGACACTATATGATCCTAAGGGGAATGTCATATGTACAGTAGGATGTTATAAGGGGTCATATGTGACCTACTAAGGGGTCACGCATGTGTTAATGTATGCGTGAGCCCTTAGGACCACATATTCAACCCCTTAGGACACATAGGAAATGTCATATGTACAGTAGGATGTTATAAGGGGTCATGTGTGACCTTCTAAGGGGTCACACACGTGTCAATGCATGCGTGACCCCTTAGGACCACATACGACCCCTTAAGACACTATGTGATGAACTAAGGGGTATGTTGTTCACACTAGGATTTTATAAGGGGTCATATGTGGTTCTAACCACATATGACCGCTTAGGACACTATATGATCCTAAGGGGAATGTCATATGTACAACAGGATGTTATAAGGGGTCATATGTGACCTACTAAGGGGTCACACATGTGTTAATGCATGCGTGACCCCTTAGGACCACATACGACCCCTTAAGACACTATGTGATGGACTAAGGGGTATGTCGTTCACAGTATGATTCTATAAGGGGTCATATGCAGTTCTAAGGGGTCATGCATATGTTATAACACATGCATGACCCCTTAGGACCACATATGACCCCTTATGACACTATGTGATCCTAAGGGGAATGTCATATGTATAGTAGGATGTTATAAGGGGTCATATGTGACCTACTAAGGGGTCATGCATGTGTTAATGCATGCGTGAGCCCTTAGGACCACATATTCAACCCCTTAGGACACAAAGGAAATGTCATATGTACAGTAGGATGTTATAAGGGGTCATATGTGACCTACTAAGGGGTCACGCATGTGTCAATGCATGCGTGACCCCTTAGGACCACATACGACCCCTTAAGACACTATGTGATGAACTAAGGGGTATGTCGTTCACACTAGGATTTTATAAGGGGTCATATGTGGTTCTAACCACATATGACCCCTTAGGACACTATATGATCCTAAGGGGAATGTCATATGTACAATAGGATGTTATAAGGGGTCATATGTGACCTACTAAGGGGTCATGCATGTGTTAATGCATGCGTGACCCCTTAGGACAACATACGACCCCTTAAGACACTATGTGATGAATTAAGGGGTATGTCGTTCACACTAGGATTTTATAAGGTGTCATATGCGGTTCTAAGGGTTCATGCATGTGTTATAACACATGCATGACCCCTCAGGACCACATATGACCCCTTATGACACTATGTGATCCTAAGGGGAATGTCATATGTATAGTAGGATGTTATAAGGGGTCCTATGTGACCTACTAAGGGGTCACGCATGTGTTAATGCATGCGTGACCCCTTAGGACCACATACGACCCCTTAAGACGCTATGTGATGGACTAAGGGGTATGTCGTTCATACTAGGATTTTATAAAGGGTCATATGTGGTTGTAATGGGTCACACATGTGTTAAGACACTATTTGATGGACTAAGGGGTATGTCGTTCACACTACAATTTTATAAGAGGTCATATGCGGTTCTAAGGGGTCACGCATGTGTTATAACACATGTGTGACCCCTTAGAACCGCGTATGACCCCTTAGGACACTAGATGTGATCCTAAAGGGAATGTCATACATGTACACTACTATGTTATATGTGATCTTCTATGACCTCCTAAGGGAACGTATAGTGTCATATGTGGTCTTAAGGGGTCATGTTGTGCGTGTAATAGGATGTGAAAATGGGTCACATTGTAGAGGAAATTTAATTTGTTTAAATTTGTTATCTAAATTTTCTAATGTTTATTTAAATTAATTTTTCTAACGTTTTTCTTTTTTTGCTAATGTTTTTCTAAGTTCTAATTTACTACAGGTTAGTTTTCTATGTTTTTCATAACAATTTTTTAAAATGTCGAAAAAAATATACATCTATACAATTATGTAATTTTAAAAACAAATTGACACATTTCAATCAAAACATTAAATTATCAAACATTTTTCTAAAATAATGAAAAATAATAAATTATCAAACATTTTTCTAAAATGTTGAAAAACAATAACTATATACAATTATTTAATTAAAAAAATAAATTAACAAACAAATTATTTACAAATTTAATAAAAAAAAACATTATTAAACCAAACAAAGGGTTATTTTGTGCACCTGATATAACAAAGGTCGAAAACTGAAATAGGAAAGATGCTAACTGCTGCAGACAAAGTTTGGTGACGTGATGCTGACGACTGGTTCGATCCAACCCCCACCAGACAGAAAAAGTCAAATTTGATAATGACCTTTTAACTGTCATTTTTGATATTTATAAATTTAAAAAAAAAACCCTAACCGAAAAGGGTTCGAGCGAATGGGGGGTTCGAGCGAACAAATTAAAATATTAATATTTTAATGGGTTCGCTCAAACCCAAAAGTTGCGCAATGTTCGAGCGAACCCAAGTCAGAAGGTTGGTTCGCTCGGACTGCCAGGGGTAGTTCGAGCGAACATTCCTATTTCGCTCGAACATGGGCAAATCCGAAATTCCCACTTTCGCCAAATTCCTTCGTTGGCAAAAGTGGGAACCAGCTTTGTGAATTCACCCGTTATTGACATCTCCACTTTTGAAAAGAGGTATAGCAAGACTTGTAGTCCAATCTTTAGGAAACCCATGAGGAATGATGTTATTGAATATTTTTGCAATATGAGGGGCAAGGACTTTCATACCCCACTTGAGAAACTCTGCTTGAAGTTCACCTAAGTCTTTAGCTTTACCAACACCCAATTTCTTAATACCCAATTCAATTTCTTGCATGGTGAAAAGATTAGTAGAAATGTTGACCAAGGGTGGGGGAGCCACCTCCAAATCATGTTCATAAAGTTGCCTAGCATAATCAAACCATTGAGTGGTTGTGATACTATTATCAATTTGTTTCTTTTTTGATTGCAGCTCTTTCCAAAACAGTTTGGGATTATATTTGCTAAGAAAAATTAACTCTTCCCTCCTAGTACACATAAAATCAACTTTCTTTTTCTTTAAAATCTGTTTGTAAGCTTTGATGTGAGTCTCTTTATTATTTGACTTTCTTAAACCTCTTCTAGCCATTTTGCATTCCTCATCAAACCAAGCATTCACCGGGAAACAATTTGTCTCAGATTTTTTGTTTTTTGTTCTTTTGCATTTTGAGAGGGCCACATGGATCAGATTTGTTAACTTATGACTGTTGAGATCATGAAATGTCTTTTTCTCCCATTTAAGAAGTCTCTCCAAAGCAGCCTGGAAGATACAAGCATTTTCTTGCGTCAAAAGAATTTTGCCCTTTGAATGTTGTTGTAGGGAAGGTTGATTTTTTTCCACATAATACCTCTTTTTTGCCCAAACAATACTTAAATAGATCGGTTTGTGATCTGATTTGAGGTCCCATAAATGTTCACCAATCACCATATCTTCGATTTTTTCACATAGGCTATGCGAACAAACAACGTAGTCAACCACACTCACCCCATCGTAAGTGTTGCAAGTGAAATTGCTAGAATTTGTCCATCTAATCAGACCATTACAGATAATTAAGTCAAACATGCCACAGAGAGTAAGCAACTCTTCCCCAAATTGGTTGCAATCTTTGGTGTCTTCTGACACTCTCTCCCATTGATGATTTTCTTCTTCTAGGAGCCAAATAGGATTACAATCATCTTTACAGCTAAAGATGCAACCCTGTTCACTTGCAGTTCTAGCATTGAAATCCCCCACAAGGAGGACCTCACCAAGCTGAGAGAACACATCAATATCTTTTTTTAGGGCAGCAAAGGGGTCTTTGCTGTCAAGACCACATTTCTTGTAAGTTTTGGAGACCTGCGGAGCAAAATAACATGTTGTAATCCTAATAAAATTGTAATTTTCTGAGATCTTAAACCATAAAAATTGTTTATTGGAGTCCTCTTTTTCAAGCTGAATGAGATGCCCTTCTTTTTCTTTCACTAACACCAATATCCCACCATGACCCTTGCCATTGCTAGCTGCTTTGTTCCACACTGTCATTTTTGAATAACCTTCGAACGTGGGAGTTTTACAACCTTCGTGTTCATGAGTCTCAACAAGACAAATAACGTCTCTACCTTCCGCAATAGGCCCTAACCCAGGCCCACGTCTCCAAGGGTAGCCTCTACAGTTCCAACAAACTAGACTCAAAGAGGCCTAGGTAGATCTTGATTGCTATTTGCCTTGGGATGCAAGGTTCGGTGCTAAGTCTTCATCTCTATGTGGCTGAAAGGTTTTTGTTGCAATGTACCCAGCTCCATTTATTGTTGTTGTTTTGCTGCTCTCTTGTTGCTCTGTCCTATTTTGGGGACCAAAATATGCAATTACTGCTTTGCCATTGAACAACCACACTCTTTTTCCTTCATCTCTATCTGCCTTAATCTTTGCCATTTCAGCCCTTCTTTCTTCTAGTTGTCTCATAGTTAGATCTTCATCCAAGAAAAAATGAGTACCCTTTAGAAGTTGCTTCTTACTTAACAAATTTTGCTTGTCGCGAACACTTGGTAAGATAACCTTTATAAGCCTATTTTTCCCATCACATAATTTGCCAACTCTCCAAGATTTAGTGATTTGCCCTTGCCAAAGTAGCATATCTCTTAAGAAGTCTCTTGCAAGGTCAAGAGTGTGTTCATTTTTCCCATAATCCCTCACTCCCTTGATGATTACATTTGTTGCTCTTCTTTGCCTTTCTTTGAGCTCTTTATCTTGTGTTTCGTCTACCCGAATTTTTTTTTCCTTACCCATGTTTGTAGTCTCTTTGTTGATGTTGGCCCAAGTTTTGGTAACTTCTGAGAAACTGCTTTTACCTTCTATGCTTTCTACCTTCTTATTTAGGCGTGTTTGATCCAAAGATTCCTCCATCCCACCATGGAATGCCTTGGCATTAAGCCCCTCACTATGTGCTGCTACTGAAACCTTTAAAATTTGCCATTCATCTTTCACATTTTGCCATCCATCCTTTATGTTTTGCCACTCAGATTTCCCAACAGCAAGCGCATCCTGCAGAAATGATATTTGTTCTTTTAATGCTTTATTGTTGTCTGCTAGGGACTTATAAGCTGCTGTCAACACCTGTATTTTAATCTCTTTTTGTTGTTCTTTAGCCTCCAAAGCCTCCAACATCCTTTTGGCATTTAATAGTTCTTGCACATATAATTCAGATGACCAAGTTAGAGGAGTGGAAATAGGGCTATAAACGTCAGAGTCGCCAGGGTCGCTGCTGCGAAAGGGCATGTAATTCCCTCTACCTAACCAAGGGGATTTCTTGGTGTGACCTTTGCAACTAAGACTCTGATTACTATTCTTATGATATTGTTTTTTTCTCTCCTGTGCATATCTTAACCGAGCACGTCTACGTTTCAAGATACCCCTAAACTATTTGGCATTAACCCAGATCCATTTACCAGTTTTAGTAGTTGAGGCAATTTTCACTTGCCCCAAATGATTTGTTTCAAAAAGTTCTGGAAGTTCAAGAATATTCTCCGAAATTGGAGGAGTTTGTTTTTCCATTGCCAGGAAAGAGACAGAAAAGGCAGCAAAAACAATTCAGAAAAGACAAAGAAGAATCTAACCTGATGGGATGCAGTCCAAATGGGACCCAGAACCAACACAATCTTGTACAAATCCCACAAAATGATCAGAGCCGACAAAAGCCCTTATTTGCGTGCTTGTACCGGTCCCACAAAGCCTCTGTTGCATTCACGTGACCTGCTTATACTTGCTCCCTGCGTATTCCATGGATGAGGTCGAAAAACTCCCTTGTCTATACCCAGAAGTGTAGGATCACAAAAGCTTGAGGTTTGTTGAGCTTCTCTCTTCTGGTAGAGAAATTTTTTACATACATCTAAGTTAAAAAAAAAATTATTATAAAACTACAAGACCAAATACACACCAATATTTTTACATACATCTAAGTAAAAAAAAAAAATTATTATAAAACTACAAGACCAAATACACACCAATATTTTTACATACATCTAAGTTAAAAAAAAAATTTATTATAAAACTACAAGACCAAATACTAAGCACTATGTGATACTTGTTTTATTACTAATGACTATATGACACATGTTTAAAATTGACTTTACCACTACATGACACTTGTTCTTCTGAATGATTTACTCACTGATTTATGACAGGACACTTGTTCTCAATGATTTACTCACCCACTATATGAATTCGCTATACCGACAGATTAATTTATTTCAATGTACTCCCACTAAAAAATAAGTGCGGTTAGATATTTCATTGATTAATCCCATTTTGATTTGACGTGGCATTTTGCTGGTTATGGTGGTGGGTCCCACTTTCCTGATTTATCGCGTATCACGTGGCTCGCAATTAAAATTCTTTTATTCATTGAATGGCTGATACACTTTCAGAAAAAAATGAGAAAAAACAAAAGTAGGAGAGACCCTCAACCAATAACTGCCACATCAAATTGTCATTGTCTTTTCTTATCTGTTAAACCAAGTTTCATTCTAAGCCAGTTAATCCCAAATCTCTTTCACAGTGACCCAGTTTCCTCCACGTACACCATTATATGTGATCTGCCATTTTCTAAGAGGAAAATGAATTTCTTTATTCCTCCATCATAATGCCTTAAATTATACATCGATCATAAATTATAAATTGGGCAATCCTATAAAATTGATTGGTAGCCAAGAGCCGCCTTCCATACAAGCAGCCTGCTCAACTCTTGACCTCGCTTGTTATGAGTTTTTAATGAAGTTTTAGTATTACTGGATAGTTGAATTCTCTTCCTGAAGAAAAAAGTCGACAATGGCAAATTCATTGGTAAGTGGGGTTGGAGTGGGGCATGTGAATATAGGCAATTTTTCAGGTGAAGGGAGGGCGGTCCATTTGCAGAAGAGAATGAGTTTGGTGAGGTGGGCGCCCAGGGGAGGAGCTTTCAAGTCCACCGCCTGTGCAACAGCTTGCTTGGCAAGTGGAGAGGAGAAGAAGAACTTGAGGATTCTCATTGCAGGTGGGGGGATTGGGGGACTGTCTCTGGCTCTTGCTATGAAAAATAAAGGCTTTAATGTTAAAGTATTTGAGAAGGATTTGAGCGCTGTGAGAGGAGAGGGTCAGTACCGAGGTCCAATTCAAATCCAAAGCAATGCATTGGCTGCTCTTGAAGCAATTGATGCTGATGTTGCAGAGGAGATCATGGCCAATGGCTGCATAACTGGTGATCGAATCAATGGCCTTGTCGACGGCCTAACTGGTAACTGGTTAGTTTTTTTAGCTTTTCTGCTTCTGTCCATAACTCTAAATCAGCCATCTTCCTGCTTCTTCTTGATTATTGATGTGGGAGCTTTGGTGTACAAGTGGAATTTCTGTATGAATGAATACTAAAACCTTACATAGTGTGCTAGGATGAGAGCTTCATACTTTTGTTGCTTTCAGCTCTTCAAGTTTACTTGACATAGCTATTTTATACCAAGTTTCAACACAGGGCATACCCAGCTGACAATAGAGTCTGATTTCTTTTGTCTCTAAACTTGTATACCATGTTATATATACAGTTGTCTGGTGCCGTTTTCTCCTATTTTGAAAACATAATTCCTAATAAGTGAAAACACTGGGACATCAATCAAGAACCTTTTTTCAGCCGATTACAATTCACAATCTCATTGTAGGCAGATAGACTACATTAACCTTGTTATCTCCTCAATAGATATTGTCGCTGGCTTCTTAACAATTTCAGAGAAATAAAATTTCATTGAAGGTGGTGCATATTGGAAATTTACTTAAGATGGTGAAAGACAGTTTCAGACCGGGAACATGCACTTTCAGTTCTTACAATTACAAATTTCGCCATGTTTTAAACAACCTTGTCTCTGAGACATTGATTCCAACATTCTTTCTAATACTTTGGGCTTGCATCCTTTGTTTACACTAAAACAGTGCAATAACGATGCTTCATAGAGGATCTGGATCATATCCCCATGTATGCTTCAAACCTCTGTTTGACAGACCTTGCTTTACGTGCATTAGGGTGTACTCCCCGTAGATTTAAACGTTTTAAATTGGGCAATGTGCTATGTAGCTTTCCAATCAAGTAGAGTGTTAATGCAGTATATTACATCCAACTCCTCTCTAAAATGTATCAGCTTCCACTCATTTTGGTTGTACTTATAAGAAAGATATGGAGATAGCGTAAGAAAGCTAAATGTTGGAGAAGTATCGGGTGGATCTTTCAAAAATCTGGTGGTTGTATCTTCTTCCCAATCTTAAGAAGAGATGACAATACGTTGTGATCCATTGAAGAAAACTAATACCTTTAAGTTGTTAATTAGTTTTAAGCCTTCTCTTTCTAAATATTTACCTCATTTCCACCTGCCAAAATTCCTTTCTATTACTTAAGATATGATATAGCAGGAAAAATTAAGTTTGTTTTAGCATTTTGAAACTGCAATAGCCTCAAGTTCTTACTAGTTCTGTTTCTGATCTGTATATCTCATATTGGTTGTGATTCCATCTGATTCAGTCTTGCTAGAGCAGCATGCCAGCTAGAGATCAACAAACACAACAATGCTCAAGACCATAATATTTTTAGGCTTTGCAAGTTTGAAGTTAGTGAGAAGAACATTTTACATTTTGAGATCTTGTTGAATTGTGAGATAAAAGTAGATATTATTGTATGTTCAAAGGCTTTGGAACTCATCATATTCTTTCAGTGGTTAATATGACAAGTGTTGCATGATTGTGTGGTCCTTGCAAGGAAGAAACTAACGTGAGTGCCTGCAAGGTTAAACCTGTCTGGTGCTTTGTATAAGAAAACCCATATCACAAGCATTTTTCACAGCAGCTTGTTATCTTTTTTAAGCATTTTGAATCCCTGAAAGCTTCCTCAAACTGCCCACAGATTTCTAGAGGAATTATCACTCTGTTTTTACACTTTAGAACTATCTCATCGAGACTATACAAATGATTCTCAAAACTCCATTTGTTAGTTGGTCCCCAAGATTCAGTCATTATCAGTCCCAACTGCTCTGTTTCTAACCTAGGGTACTGGCACAATAGGTTTGGGAGCTTTACGCAGTTCAACTGATACTTGATGACATTTTAGTGGAAAGGGAGTGAGAAAGATGTACAAAGACAGAGAGACGACAGAGCCAAGGAGTGTTTCATGTGTAAAAATATAGTCATGTCACTATTTTCAGAGGAGGGGGTTATTTTCCTAAGGAATCCACACGATGAGGCCTCCTGGACTCTTCTTAGCCACAACCACAACCACAGACGAGAAGTTATTCAAAATTTTCCAAAAAACTGTCTTGTCAGTTTGGCATGGTTAGTTATGTAAAAGGCTTTTGGGCTTCAGAAACTACCAAATGGTAGCAATCATCTAGGCTTTTATTTCTTCCAAGTTTTTTGTTACATTTTCTTTCCCTTGCTTCACTCTTCCTAAGATTTACCAAGCCCTACCTTTGCAACTCTTCACTGTAGAAATGTACAATAGGAAGAAGGGGAAGCATGAAACTGTGAGAGCTTACAATCATAGTCTCAAAGAACTCCTGGTAAAATTGGAAAACTAACCAGCCAACATTCTAAAAAAGCAATTTTTCATTGAAGGGCAACTTCCTTAACTAAGGAAAAAACTAAAAAGATGAAAGTAGTGTCACCATCCTTTTATGCCGATTATTATAATTGAGCAATGAACATAGAGAGCAAGGATAGAACATCCTCTTGAGGAAAAAGGAAAACTTAAGAAGATGAGAGTTTAGATGACAATAGCAATAGTGAATCTAAAACTATTCTAGCCCCAAGGAAGGACAAGATGAGAATGATGAAAGAATTGAAGGTTGAAAAAGAAGCCACTAAGGAAAATAAAGAGCTATGGTGCATGGAATGCAAAAATGAGGGTCATATCAAAACATAAGTGTCCTCAGAAGTTATTTTGTGAATATGCCAAGTTCTGGGACATTCCACAAGGAATGTAAAATGCACCCTGGTTTGCTACCCATTTTTTTTTCTTCAAATTTTGGACCCTTTTTACCACAGACAATTTGACAAACAGTTTGGTAATGTCCCTCAACAAGTTTCTAATATTTTTTCACTGTTCTTCCTTTGCACTGAAAAGATATTTGGTTGTTTTGCATGCATGAATTGATTTTGGGTTTGCAAGTTTGTGTGATTTTTGTATTTCAGGGTTTTTAGATTACACCAAACTTGCACAGAACATTCAAATCATTGCAATAATACTAATAATTGACATTACAAGAGTGAGATTGCTACAAGAATAGCACTGAAAAATCACTGAGATTATTAATGAGTTTCTGACCTCATCTCTGTTAATAGCAATTCACATTAAAGTTCAGAGATTTGTAGCAGACTTAGCGGATTGTATAATGCAGTTTTTATTCCACACAGAATAGCAAATAGTTAGCCTCATTTGCTTATTTCCTCTTTCATCTCCAGAATAAAAGATTTTAGCTTACAATATTGGGTAGAGCGTTCAAAGAAAATACTATTGTCATATACTGAAGCTGAATACACCCTTATTTCCCATGTGAGACCTCTGCAAGGTTCCATGCCACTGTTTGGTTTATTCTCACATTTGCTACAGCCTCCATGTTTTGACTTGGAGTCTAATTGACCCCTCTACACAACAACAAATACACAACAAGAGGGCGGTCTCACTAAGGCACAGAGTCTATCCTAGAAAAAAGCCCTTATCACGCCTAGATTATTGCAAATAATCTCCATGCCCTACCATTTATATCATGAACTGCTCCAGAATTCCAGGCCTGGCAAGTATTGATTTTTTTTTGAGGGATTTGATCCTTTAAATGGACAAAGTTGTTATGAAATTAGGCACCCAGCTGAGAACAAAATGTGTTCACGCATGTAATGTCCCCTTCCTAAGTGCAATCGTCTCTAGTAGGGATCAGCCTATCATCAGGGTTCCCATAGGCTTATACATTGGATAGGTAGCCCATTCAGGGAGTCAGGTGACTTTGGGGAGGCTTGTGAGGAGTTTTAGGAGCTTAGAGCCAGTCTCCTATTTTGTAGGAGGAGAATGGTAATTAACCTATTGACCACCTCGAGCTTGTGGCGCGTAGTAGGAGGCCTTATGAGCATTTTTTAGATGATCAGAGACAGTCTCCTATTTTTAAGGAGGATCCCTATATTTTAGGAGACTGGTAGTTGGCCTGCTTAATTCACCCTAGTGTATCAGTTTTCAGTTGGAGAGGGTGGATGATGTGTTCGAAATAAAAATTGAAATATTAAAGTAATGACTTTAATATTTTAATTAAATTAATAAAGTGTTTATTTAAATAAAGTTACTTTATAAAAATTAATAAATTAACTAATAAGAGGGGCCACCATGAAGGGGGTACGGTCCTAGTAGGCATAAAGTTTAAAAAAAAAAAAAAATAACTTAAAGGATTTAATAAAGGCTACATGAAATGGTACGACTAGCCTTAGGAGGGTATTAAAGTTTAATAAATTAAAATCTTGTAACCCTAAAAGAGTTCGATTAGGGTTGAGGCTAATAAAGTAACATTTGGAGTCTTCTTTTTGGCATTCATGAATTCATATTTAGAGCAGCAACTTGGATTTGGAGCTTTGGAGCAAGGGTTTCAGCAAGAAATTAGACTTTGAGAACGAAAACTCTCAGAGGATTGAGAGCCTGCAGGTGTGGAAGATCACCCAAGGTAATTCTCATAGGTTATTATTCTATTTTCAGATTTATTGGTGAAAGAATCGGAGTAAGGGTGGAAGGCAAGTTTGGGGAAGTAATTTCCAGATTTGAGCCAATATCCACCATATATCAGCAAATCATTGGTCTCTATAGCTAGCCGTACCTTCTTGGGAGCATTTGCAGCCAATCCCTAGCTGGGACGTGGGGTTTCAGACCTTTATTGGAGTTGATCAAACTTTATATGAGCTTGATAATATGGATTAGACCCATGGACGATGTTCTTGGGTGAAATATCAACTCATCAAGGCAAGTTTGCTATTCCAGATTTTGTATCAGACCTGTACATGCTGATTAGAGGTATGTAGCCAGCAAATCACTCAATAAAGGCTCATAAAAAAATTATCTATTGTATGTGTTTATTTGCTGTACCATTTCCTTTCAGCATTCTTGATTTTGTATTGCATTTTTTCTTAGTGAAAACCAAGCAAAAAACACAATAAAATCAGAAAAACTACACAAAACACAAAAAAATCAGAAAATTTTCAAACAAAAATTAGACTTGCATTAAAGATCTAGGGCCGGATCATTTCAGTGGTATCAGAGCATATAACTTCCTGCCATCTTGTTGAATAGGGGTTTGGATGTGTGACAAAGAGTTGTGTACTTATACTAGAGAAGAGTATCACATCCAGTGGCAACCACCATAGGTTCCAGAGGGTGAGACAACTGGTATCATTGGAATTCATAGGACAAATTCTAGTGGCAGTGAGGACAGTGAAAGTACTATGGCTGAGAAGGAAAAGGAAAGGGTTAGGTCAATCAGCCCTAACAGCAGGATTGAGAGAAAATTTGACACGATGATGGATATGATGTCTCAGTTGTTTGGACAAATGTCCAAGCATTATCCTTCATAGTGGGACCAGCCTCAACACACCACCTATACTGGTGAGAATAGTAGGACATAGGGTGAAAGTGGATAGAATAGTGACTTCAGAGAATGCACTACCTTGACAGGGTCAATCCTGAGACCTCTACAACTTGTTTTCAAACAACGTGAGGAGTCACCCAATTGGCAAGGCCGAGGGCATGAACCATAGTTCAGCAGAAGAGATCTGACAACATTATATGGAGTACATGACCTTGCCATTAGAGGTCCAAGAGTTATTGACCCTTGATTAGTTCATAAGTCAGAAGAGACTCAGAGCAGGCTTAGTTGGCAGAATAGATCATAGGGCTCCACATGGTCACATGGATTTTTAGCAGGTTGTGGGCAAGTTGACCTTGCCACATTATGATGGGGGAGACCAGTGTATAGCTCGGGCTTGGGTGCAGAAGCTCTACAATTATCTGTCTTTGAGACCCGTGACAAATGAGGAGGTGATTAAGTTTGCTACTTTGCACCTAGATGGCATGGCTCATAAGTGGTGGTACCATGGTTTGGTCACTTTGGGTCATCGCTCGATCACCTCCTACGATGCGTTCACTAATAAACTCATCGATCGTTTTGATCGGAAGGATCTTGAGATGTATTTTAGGGAGCTTTCCTAGCACAAGCAGTATGGATCTTTGGATGTTTACATTGCTGATTTTCAGAGGTTGTCGGTCATGGTATTTGACATTTCAAAGAGGTAATTGATAGTTCTCTTCACTGAGGGGCTTTTATAGCCTCTACGTGGTTGGCTTAAGGCCTTTGATCCACCGACCTTACAGGAAGCTATGAAGAAGGGCAGGAGTATGGAACTTGTTGCCCCTAAGAGCGAGTTCTCCTCCAGGACATTCACAAGTAATAAGGATAAGAAACATTTTCACAAAGGGTCTGACCAGCAAAAGAAACCCTTCCAAAAATCTGATGATGAGACACTAAATGACTTGAGATGCAAGAATTCAAGTGCAAGGAGCCACGGGATCCTAAACACAAGTGTCCTTTAAAAGGGAAAGCAAACAAGATGGTGTACTATTCAGCTGATGAAATTAATTTTGAAAATTCTGATCAACGAATTGAAATAAGTGAAAGTGAAGTAGAAAGTGCTTTCGAGGAGTTAGGGAGGTAATAGGAGGATGATAGACCCATTGCAATTCTCTCTAGCATTCAGTGAGAGGGATCTTCTAGGATTTGGGGAGTTCTTGGTGGCCAGCGTGTAATCACTTTGTGGGTGCTACACAATTTCATCGATGAGGGGTTACTGGCCCCAAAGGGGCTTAAGACTGAAGAATTTGATGGTTTTAAAGTGAAAGTTGCAGATGGTGCAATAGAATGACTCCCAACTTGACTCTCCAGTTAAATGACTGTGTTCCAGGTTGACTACTATGTGGTGAGTATGGGAGAGATGGACATTGTGTTGGGTATGAAGTGGTTTCACATGATTGAGGAGTTTTACCTCGACATGCACACTATGGAGATGAGGTTTGAGATAAATAGTAGGAAATACGTGTTGAGAGGGATGACAGATGGGAGTCTTCGTATGGTTTCTTTGAGGAGGATGGAGAGGTTGATCAGACATGATCAGGTAGAGTGGGCTACAGGGTGTGTTTTGATGCCTACAACAGTGGAGCAACCAAAGTGGGATTATCCTCTGGACATCAAGAGAATCTTAACTAAACATAGTAAAGTGTTTAGTGACATGCCACTTGGTAGACTTCCAGATAGGGGCATAGAGCATATTATTGAGTTGGAGGAGAGTGCCAAATTGGTCATCATTATCTCATACAAGCACCCTAAGCAACTCAAAGACGAAATAGAGAAAACAATTAAGGACTTGCTCGAGATGGGTCACATCCGGCCTAATAAGAGCCCATTTGCATCAGCAGTTGTATTGGTTAAGAAGAAGGATGGGACTCTTTGCATGTGTGTTGACTACCGTGCCTTGAACAAGAAGACAATTAAGAACCAATCCCCCATACCTCGTATTGATGAGCTGATTGATGAGTTACACGAAGCATGTTACTTCTCCAAGATTGATTTAAGATCCAACTATCATCAAATCCGGATGCGAGAGGAGGATGTGGAGAAGACAACTTTCAGATGCCATCGTGGACACTTCGAGTTCTTGGTTATGCCCTTTGGCTTAAATGCACCAGCCACATTCCAGTCTTGCATGAACAGAGTTTTACAACACCAGTTGAGGAGGTTCGTTTTGATCTTCTTCAATGACATTTTGGTATTCAGTCAGAATTGGGTCGAGCATTTGGACACCTAGAGGAGGTGCTAGGCACTTTGAAGAGGGAGTCCTTTTATGCCAAGGAGTCTTAATTGCGCATTTGGGATGACTGAGTTGCTCTACTTGGGGCATTTTATCAGCTCAGAGGGAGTCAAGGTTGATCTGGATAAGATTCAGGCTATCGTTGTGTAATGACTCGTTCTAATTCTACCCTTAAAATTTTCAGTTTATTGGGTCTGACATTTCGTCAAACACTTTGCATGAATGGTTTAGCTGTCTAGTTTCTTATTTGTTGTTTGAGTCTGAGGGTTTCTATTTGATGCCAACCACATGATAATGCATGGAAATGGTGACTGAAACTTGCAAATGATTTTGGACAATAAAACTTAAGTAATTTGCATCATGGAGAAGTATAAATCAGAGCTTAATGTTTACTAAATTATAACTTTTACCCTTTGTTTCAAACTGTAACTTTATGCAAAAGAGAACTCCTCATGCATCAATATAACTTCTGATTCCAACCTTTCATCACAAGCACTAGAATTCTGGGCATACATTTAATCAAACACTTGTCTGGTCATAATTGTCAGGATTGAACATCGATTCCCTCAGAGGCATTACTCCAAACACTTTGCACACAAACATAGTCTATGGATAGTTTACTGTTCTAACTGAGATTATATGCCTTGCTGCTACAGAACTGAAATAAACATATAATCATTCCTTACATACCCGAGACTTGCTTCAAAGCATACCATGGAAGATTTGGCCCATACAAGGAGAGATGGTATCCAAGATGCCTTTGACTTCAGCCTTCAATACCGAACTCTAGAAGAGATAATGAATATTGCCCAGCTGTGTGATAGTTCTGGAAGGCCACGTATATATACTTGGTGATTGTTGTTGTGAGCAAATAAGGAACTTGCGCTGTATACTGAGAGATGTCTTCAAGAAGTCCATGACAACAGTCTACACAAGGCTTTCAAATGCTGTTAAGCGAGTCGCCACTATGGCCGCTGGTTGGGAGCTCAGGATAGGCACAATTTGGAAAGATATCACCTATGAGTGCCTCGAGTTTTCGTCTAGGACGAAGCTCTAGGGTTTGAGCTACAATGATGTCGCTCAGGAGAAACTTTGTCGTAAAGAGAATACCGTGAATAATACCTCCTCCAAACTCCACGATACTTTAAATATTTACCTTTGAGATACTTCATGAAATAATAATAATATTTCCTTTGCATAAGTTGCTCCATTATTAAAAAAATCAATTCCCAACAAAATATTAGCTTTTAGGAATACCACGGTTTCACTTGGCACATAAATATGGAAATTGCCTTCATTAAAACAAAACCTCCCGTCCATAATTATTTCCTAGACATAAGCGACATAGCCACGAATTATAATTTGCATTTTAAAATTTAATCGACCCATGTAAGAGTTGCTCTCAAATAAAGTAATGCATTAGCTTAGGAGCTCATAATAATATCAAGGGGCCCCACCATGTTAATTAAATATGAACAAGTTATAGTTTGAGCATAGGTATAACGTTATATTTAATTAATCAATTAATTCCCTTGAAATTTAGTTTTGCTCTAGCTTTTGGGAATTAAATAAGGCTAGCAATTTAATATTAAGTTGTGCGCTAGACAATGGGGGACGTTACAGTCCTCCCTTCCCGGGATTGTTGGTCCTCTAGCAATCGCGAATTAGGATGCTGTAAAATTTGCTCTCCTTCCCAAGTAGCATCTTCAACCAGTAAATCTCTCCACTGGACAAGATATTCTCAGATCATTCTGTTCCTCAATTTCCTCTCCCTCGTATCAACAATACTGTCAGGTACTAAAACCAAGTGTCCTTCCTCATCGAGGGGTGGTAGCTCAGGAGATGAAGGTGTATGCTGGCCCAATGCTTTCTTGAGGCATGAAACATGGAACACATTGTGTATTTTATTGCCTTCTGGAAGCTCCAATTCATAAACAACCTCTCCAATTCTCCTCAGTATCCTGTAAGGCCCATAAAAACGTGGCTTAAGTTTTTCCGCACCACTCTTCTTCAAGGTGGATTGCCTATATGGCTGTAGGTGCAATACAACTAGGTCCCCAACCTCAAAAGATCTTTCAACACGATGTTTATCTACATACATTTTCTGTTGGTTTTGTGCATGTAGGAGGTTATCCCTTAAAGCCTTGAGGATATCTTGATAGCTCTGCAACGTTTCCTTTTCTCATGGGACTTTACTATCATCGAAGGCCAAATCCTTGAATTATAGTGCATCATATCCATATAATGCTCTGAAGGGAGACATGCCAACAGACGTATGGTAGGTGGTATTGTAGCAGTACTCACCTAAATATAGCCATTTAATTCAGGCACGTTGCTGCCCTGTGACAAAATTCCGTAACCCTCAATCCATTTATTCACTATCTTTGTCTGTCCATCGGTTTGAGGATGGTAGCTTGTACTCAGTGTCAACTCTGTACCTACTAATTGAAACAACTCTTGCCAAAATATACTGAGAAACCTACTGTCTCGATCACTAACAATGGTTTTGGGAAGCCCATGCAACCTGGACACCTCTCTGAAGAATAATTCTGCTACCTGAGATGTTGAGAAGCTAGTAGGGACAACAAAGAATGTGCATATTTTGTGAGTCTATCAACAACTACAAATATGCAGTCTTTGCCCTGAACACAAGGAAACCCTGTCATAAAATCCATTGATATCCCCTCCCACTTCTGTTTGGGAATCGAAAGTGGTTGTAGGAGGCTTGCAGGGAATGTCTTGTTGGTTGAAAATTTTGTACACCTCACCAGCTGTACAAAATTGTGGATTTCAGCCACAGCGTGTGAGTAAATACTCTCCTAATTCTAAGGGAAGGGCCACCCTATATAAACTAATTTAATACGGATGGGACAACAGTTTTCCTTCTTCTTTCAAGAAAAACTATATTCTTTCCTCTTCACAAAAAAGAATAACAATTAAAAGCAAATATTAGTAATAACTTGTACCATAAAATGAAAAAGAGGAAATGAAGTTTCCTGAAAACCCAAAGATTTCCGTCATTTCCTCTGGGACAGGAAAACAATATCAAGCTCAAAGTCTTGAATATCTGCAATCCTATCAACCTTTTGTAATAATAACTTTTCAGAACCAAATGCAATATATAACAGCATAAAGTCTGCAAATAGAATGCACTCTAAAACTAATCTATATGAGAATCTATCACAAACACAAAGTCTTGAGATACTTCTCAACTCCAATTGTAATTCTTAAACTAATTTCACTCCCAATAGCTGCAACACAAAGTCTGCAATTAGATGAAGTGAAGCTCTCTTTAGCATCCTTCTACAATCTTCAAAGTAAGCACAAAGATATACCCCAAAATGATATAAGAACACAAAGGAATAAAGCAAGACTTCAACACAAAGTCTAAAATTCCTCACTTCTTTTATAGTACTCAAAGATGGCAAATTTGCAACTATAAAGCTCAAAGTCTTTATGAGTAGAAAATCCTACAGAGTTTTCTTGCTTTTCAAAAAGATAAAAGATACAATAGACCCCCTCAAGTATTTATAAGAAAGTAGCCTTGAGAAAAAGGTGGAAGGATCCCAACTAACTTGAGAAATTCTCTCAACCACCATGACTTATTCCAACTACTAACTAAGACTTACTCAAAGTTACAAGTCCTATTCTAAATTGACTTGTAATCAACTTGCTTGTAATTACAAAAGTGCAAGTGACAAACTTGCAATTACAAAATTGTTTTTATAAGTAAACTTGTAGAAAGGAAAACTATAATTCTGAAATATAAACTAAGTGTGGAAAACACTTATACGGTAGCATGTTTGGCCATGTATCCCTCAAACTTCTGGGTAATTCCTTGTAGCTCATCAGGATTTGGCTCATGGGTATTCTTAGCAACAATCACTGTTTTAACAATGGTATCACTGCAACTAAGAATCGTAGGATTATGCTTCTCGAGAGTAGCATTTCCTGTAGAAAGATTTGATACTTCACCAAGGCTTGAATTGATGTTACTGAAAATTGTTCATGCTTCCATTCCTGCTGAATCTTCTTTCTCAAATCTGAGAGAACATCTTCTCTTGGCAACAACTCCCCATTCTAATTTACAAATTTACAACAAACTTTCTCACAACGAGAAACAATATCTTGCAGCACTTCCATGCACAATCCCAGAGCATCATCAATTTCTTCAATAAGTGCCTTCAGAACAAGGGATTTATTTTCTAGAAGTTCTCCAAATTCTAGATACATAGTTCTAGTAAGAAGGATGCCATTCTCTTGTAGAACATTCAACTTTTCTTGTGGCATCCTATGCCAGGTTCTCAAGTTACTTTCAACCTTTTCCAGATTCTGTTTGAAAGTTGGAGAAGTCTGGTTCAATTTTTCTTTGATCATTTCCAGCTTGACCATTACCTGGAAAACTTCCTCCAAGACCTTAATACATAGACTAGAAATCTGATCTACCCAAGAATCTAGTGCTTGCACTTTCTGAGCAACTCTTTCAATTTCACGAACCGATTCTTTGGCATTGAAAGAAGTTTATGGATTGGTCCCTTCTTCAGAAGACTTGGTGATTCTCTGAATGACTGAGATAAGCTGCAAATTTTCTTCTTCCAGCTTGTCTTTCTTCGTCAGGAGTTCATCATACCGTTGCACCAATGAAGTCATTGAATGCTGAGCATCATGCATGACGACTGCATGTGTTTGTTTACCCAGCTCCACCCTTGTGACTCAGTAGTCACAAGCTTGCATCTCTTCATGTGGTTTATCTACAATTAGTTCAACAATTTCTGCAATTTTCAGCTTGTTGCTGTCAACTGTCACTCTCGAGACTGTCTTAGCTTTTTTAGCAGCCTTGGGTTTAATTGTTTGAGCTGCTGAAAATCAAAGATATCAGGAGAAATTTCTTGCTTCTTTCTTTTAGGAGTGAAAGAGCTTAGCCATGGAGGTAAAGCCATTGAATTTGCCTCAGAAGTAGTTGGAGGTGAGGAAGAAGCAGTTTTTGTTTGAACTATAGTGGTCACCTTGGGAGAAGTTTTTGTTTGAACAACAACCATGGCCTGTTCAGTCACCGAAGAATGTGATGCTTGCAACATGAATTTGTCAAAACCGGATGTAGAAGTATCAATCTCTGATAATGACAAGCCAGGCAAGGGGACATGGGTAGGATTATCCTCAAAGATATTCAACAAATCCTCCTGTATGATCAAGAGATGGTTCTGCTGCTGAAATTAGAATGACACTCTGTGCATTCACACTCAATGGAACATGATCAATGTGGATGGTGGAAAAAGAATCCACATCTGTGTCAAAAGGAGACATAGGCAAATCCAAAGGGATTTGAGGAGGAACTTCATGAGGTGATTCTGAAGTTGTGGACCTAGGAGCATCAGCCTCTTGCTGTTCTTCTTTTGGATCTTCAGGATCAATGATGTGAATATGAAGCTGTGGTTTCTCTTTCCATTTCATTGTCACTTCTTCGGGAGGAATTACCATCACTCTGCTGACTCTCAATTTGATCCTTGTAGAAGAGGGAGCACCTTCCTTGTTATCGACTCTAATTTCAGACTTCTGTCCGATAGGCCCCGTAGAATCATCTTCTTTTCCAATCTTGATTTTGATGAGTCTAACGCCATTACTTTGGAGCCAAGCATTGGTGTTTGCCAAGATAGGCTGAAATCTATCAAGAATGGAAGTGCATTCCTTCTGTGGCCATTGAATCGATGGAAGTGGTGCTTCATCGACTCTTTTCTCAACATACTTGGAATCGAGTACATTCCCATCATCAACCATTCCTTTAGGAATGCTTGCCAGGTTCAAATCAACAGTCTGCTCAAGTGTGAGCTTGCAATAGTCCATCCTACGAATCTCCTCTTCTGTGTGAAGATCAATCCAGATGTCCTCTATGCGATGCACATGTATGAAGGATCTTTTAATCCTTTCTTTCATGCCCCTGTAATCAAAATCTGCCCTTGCTTTGAACCTCTTGAGTTTGATCTCCTACATCTCAGTCTCCATTGCTCTGGCCTTCATGGATGTCATGGGAGAATATTGACCAATCTACAATGGGTTATTAGAAGATATCCCCATTCCAGCCTTATGTCGAATTGATTGCTGTGCATGAACTGCCATGAGTTGTCTACCCAATTCCATAAGAATGATTTTGTTGGTTGGATATCTTGGAAGCGTGTATGGTTGGCCATTGTAGCATCCAACTCTCAAGTAAGTAAATGTTGGAAATTGAAGGAAAAGACACCCATATTTATTCACTCTTTCCCACGCAGCTTCTGATACTCTTCTGTTCTTCAATGTTCAGTTAAATAGACACATGTAGTGGCCATAGGAAGCATCCTGGACTCTCCTGTAATGCAACTTGCTAGGTCTCAAGGGCAGCTGATTATAGTAATTGTTGTCGGGAATAATCATTATGTTATGTTGTCGTCGGTAATTATGGGTTACGACAGTCAGTTAGTCTTCCCAAAGGGCAGTTGGACGCGACGGTTGGTTGCACCCCTTCGGGTATTATATATTGCATACCTTTCCTTCGTAGTAGCATCATGATAGTCACATTTGGGTGTGATGTTATAAGCACTTGATGTACATGGACTGTTGAATTAATACAGGGACTGGTTCTTTAATATATTCTCATTATGTTCTGTGCATTTACTTTCTGCATTTAATCGTTTACCTGTATGTGGCAAACATCTGGCGCCGTTGCCTAGACATACTCGGGAAAGGAAGGAGTGGATGGCGTACGGACACAATGGGCCTACCCGTTGGAGAGATTAACCCAGAGGCCGATGACGCACAAACGGAGCTCTACGACGGAGGAGACATTGCAACGAGGGAATTTTCAATCTTGCTTCAGGTGGCGATCGAGACCTACGTTCGAAGAGAGGCCACAGAGGTTGAAGTCCCAACAAGCGCCGTGTGTACCGCACTGGAAGTTAGCCCCGCAGGGAATCAGTTGATGAACCACCTCCCTCGGTTGCTTGCATAGGCATCACTGGCACAACGAACCCGCCTGGAGGAGATTGCCCGTGAGGAGCGACGCCAATAGGTCTTCCGACAGCACGAAGAAAACAATCGTCGCTGGGAAGCAGAGCGTGATGGCAAGAGGCGAAGGGGAGATTGAACCCTGAACTTCCAAGAGGAATAAAGAACATTCTACACTTTAATAATGGTGTCGTACTACTGACGTAAATTGTATCTGACGGGATGAATTAATAAAGAAGTGTTCTATTTTTTGCGCTGTTGCTATTTATGAAGATGTACGGGAATTAATGCCCAACTTATTAAATAAGGATAGAAATAAGCAGGCACAAAGTGAGGAGTGGGAGGCTGCACGAAGGGCCTTGATTCTGGAACAACAAGTAGAACGTAGACGGAGGCTGAGACAACTTGCCGAAGGATGACCTGCCGAAGGGTTACCTGAAGGGATCGAAGGAGGTGTCACGAGGGGTGTAGAAGCCGAAGGAGATTTCTACACATTGCCAGAACATCGTAGAGTGAGAAGCCACGAAGAGTTTTTGGAGGAAACTAGGCTACGAAGAAATCTGGTCGAAGAGACCTGGGATCAGTTTAGGAACTTATCCCTTATGCCGCGCACGGAGGACCACCGAAGGGAGCGAATAGAGAACGAGGGTGAGAACGGAGGAGAGGGCAACTGTACGACCGTAGGTGCAGAGGAGGCACAGGCACATGGCAGACATGGCCCCCTCTGGGAACCCATCACACCAAGCATGCAGGTACAAAACACCGTACCTCCATTCACTCAAACAGGAAACACCACCGGCGCCGGAGGGAGTGGCGCGGGTGCACGACAGAAACAGCCACCTCTAGGGACACGACCACCATCAATGGCCAATAGGCAGAAGTTGCCCAAATTCACCGACGATGGGAAGGAGGATCTCGTGAGGAACTGTAGAACTTGCGAAACCATATGGACGGCCAATGGTGTCACGAACTAGGACGAATGGACGATGCAATTTCCAGTGACATTATGGGAGTTGCCATCGATTGGTACTCGGATATTGATAAAACTGCAGTGGCCACATGGGACACGCTGCGGAAAGCCTTCGAGAAGGAGTTCCGCCTACTCCGGGATGATAATGAAATAGTGGCAGAGATATACAGTACGAAACAAGGACAAAAGGAATCAGTTCGTGCCTACGGAAGGCACCTGAAGGAGCTAATTGGGAAGATGGAGAGTCAGCTGACCGACGGACTCAAGAAGAGGTGGTTTGTAGAAGGCCTAAAACCCAGTTTGAAGAAGAAAATGAAGATAGTCCCTCCTTCGTCCTACGATGATGCATACAACAGGGCTATGGACTTAGAAAGTGAATACAAAACTTCCAAGAAAAAGGGAAAGTCCTCCGAGGAAAATGACTCTTTCTCTGATGAGAGTGGTAATGAGGGGTCGAAAAAGAAAGTGACGGCCCTGCAGAGGGACATGGAGCGTATGATGAGGGAATTTAAAGCGATGAAAGGCTCTACTAGCTGGACCGAAGGAGACGTGCGGTGCACAGAGTGCAAGGAGGAAGGACATACGAAGGGTACATGCCCGAAGAAGGCCCAAGTAATGGGACACTCCATCAAGGAGTGCCCATACAATATGAAGACCCGAAATATGTAAGTGCTGTTCATTGAGCAGGCCACAACATCTGCACCAGCGGGTATGGCCCAGCAAACCAACACAACGGCATCATCTGGAGGTTACCGGGACAACAGACGCGGCGGTGGAAGGAATAACAATGACAATAACAATACCCGAAGCCGTGTCCAGTATGACGCCAAGGGCTGACCAATGATCCAATGTAGGGCCTGCAATCAGTGGGGGCACTTCGCCCAGGATTGCACGAAGGAAGCCACCCCTCAGCACCTCTGCCGCTGGTGTGGGCCAAGCGACCATGAGGATGCAAATTGCTGGAAGCCAGGAGTAAACCTTTTGAACATCGAACCCACGAAGGCAGAAGTGTTGGCAATCACAAGGGCACAGGCCAAAAAGGCCACATACCCTGATCCTCGCACGGAGACTGAGAGAGTGCAGGAAGCAAGGGTCGAGATCACAAAGGAAATGGCTGCACAAGGACAAAGTAGCCACAAGGCCACAAGCCCGTCATAGACGAAGGGAGAAGAGAGAATCCTACGGCAAATATTGCAAATAGAGGTACCCGTGAAGATTCAAGAGCTCCTTGAAACCATGTCGTAGTTGAAAACGACTATCTTAAACTCCGTACCCACACAAGCTAAAACGAGGGAGGTCGTAAGCCCCACGGTCGACCCTATGCCGTTAGTAGTCAACAGCGGACGCCAATCGGCGGTGGTAGAAATGGGCATCCTGGGAACTACCTTGACGGACACCATTGTGTACGGAGGGTCAGGAGTACATGTGCTCCCAGAAGAGACATGGAAAAAATGGGGAAAGCCTACGTTGTGGCCCCCCACGTTCAACTTGCTAGGGGCAAATCAACACGGGATTAAACCCCTCGGTACCCTCATGGGCCAGCGGGTGATGATTGGCACACAGCCATTCATGCTAGATTTTGTAGTGATTCCACTGAAGCAGAAAGGGTACAACGCCATTCTCGGACGTGGGTGGCTCATTGCAGCAAAGGCGAAGCATAACTGGAAGCGGAATATGCTCTCCTTGGAAAGCGCAGGGAGGAAGTACGTGATCGATCTACGTACGCAGATTGTAAGCGAGGAGTTGGCATCCTCCTCCGACTCGGAATCTGAGGGAGACCAGTTGGGTGAGGATGGAGACGGATGCCGTATGGAGCCCAGTGATGGAGGGGTGTTAGAATTGGAAGCATGCTCGGGGGATGACGGGGTCTCCATGAATGGCCTCTTCCATTGGTAGATGGAGGATTACGAAATGTTCCAGAGCTATAGGCTCGAAGTGGAGGAACAAGAGCAAGTAACAGAGGAGGTGTACCTGCCGGAATACAGAGAATATTGGAAGGGAGATGCCCGTGTGAGTGACACCACTGCACACCAGTTCCCGAAGGAAGAACCCATCAAGTATCAAGAGGTAAAATTGAAGGAGACAAATCTGGGTGATGTAGATAATCCTAAGATCATTCGTGTTGGCAACAATTGGAACCCTGTGTGGAAGGCCGCAACCTTCAAAATATTTCTTCTTCTTCTTCTTCTTTTGTACGGGGAAGGAGACCGTGGTCCCTGTAGAATTTATGGTTCCAGGTCTTCGGATGGCCATTGAAAATAGACTTGCCATCAACGGGTCCAAATTGAAACCCTACCACGAGAAGTGCACAGGGGACCCGAGAGGTCGGAAGGACACCCGAGAGTCCGAAGGGGGACCCGAGAGGCCGGAAGGGGACTCGAGAGGCCGGGCAGGCGACTCGAGACGCACGGGACCAAAGCGGGAGACTCTCGGGCGAGGCAAACCGAGAAGGATGAAGGGCGATCCCAGAGGCATGGGACCCGAGCCGAAGACTCCCTGGACAATTAGATTAGGAAATTAAATTAAAAAAAAAAAATAAAAAAATCGATGGCCACGTTGGAACCGCCGTGCGGTGGAACCACCGTTGGGGGGTCCCCGTACGATGGAACCACCATTGGGGCCACCGTACGGTGGAACCACCGTGCGGTGGGATACCACCGTAGGCTTGAAGGAGCACGGCGACGGCGGCAGCGGTTTTTAAAAAAAAAAAAAGGGTGAAAGGAAAAATACCACGGCACGGCAGGGATAAATGGTGGTGATGGCATGTGAAAAGAAAAAATGCGCCGACAGCTCCTCACCCTATTCTGCTTTTGTCGAAGTCGATGTAATCTGTTGTGCATTCATTATCAATATAATTGCTTTTTACAAGTGTGAATCCACAGGTTATTTCTTTGGCAAGTAAAATCTCCTTCTGTCACTTGCGTTGGGCAAAGTATAATTATTTCCCCTTTCTCTGTGCAACACCGAACTGTCACTTGCGTTGGGCATACGGAAGGAGGACCGTATGGTGTGTATGGTGGACAGTTGGTCATGTTGTCCGTACGGGGTGGTCCGTATGGTGGAGGGGTGTCCGTACGGTAAGGAGGGTGTTGACCATATGGGAAGGTGGCCGTACGATTGGAGGTGTCAAGGGTCAATTTCAGTGCTGTTGTTGACCGTACGGGGAGGTTGTTGTATGGCTGGGGTACCATCGGGTACATTACAGTGAAAAAAAAAACGACGACCAGATTGAAAAATCATTCGATGGAGTCTGGAGCCAGGACGCTGAAAAATTTAGAGTGGAGAAGAAGGTTTTTGGCATCTTAAAAAAAAAAAAAATGCTGACAAAAACGATGTGTGCCATGGACTTCCGTGTGGTTCTGAAGGTTGTAAATTGGTGTACCCCGGACCTCGCGAGGGGCGTTGCTCCTCGACCCTGCTAGGGGCACTGCCCCCAAACCCCAGTTTATTTTTGAGCTACAATACACTTTTGAGTTGGGCGAAGGGCATCAGAGAAGTCATGGTAAGTGTTGGGGTTGTTCCGTACTGTGAGAAAGAAGCCTGAAGCTAAGCATTGGCGGGGAAGCCATAAGCCGTAGAGGGAGACAGATTTGGAGGTTGCAAACAAACAGAGTTTGAGGGAAGGCATTGCAAGAACGCGAAGTCGTATGACACCAGGGAGTTATTCAGTTCAGTTATCAGCCTTTGGGGAGTGTGATGGAGGATTTGAGGCGTCTCCTAGCCTTTGTGCCAGAAGGTTGTGGCCACTTCCAGGCATGAATGGTACGCTTTGAGGAACTCGGAGTATGTCTCGGCTGGATGTGAGGTTGCCTTGGTGGATGCACAGAGGGCTCGGGAGGAGTTGACCACCAGGTTGGAGGCAGTAGTAGCGGAGACTTAGCTCAGCGTACCCAGGAGTTGGATGCCGAGAGGGCAGCGCGGGTGGCTATCGAGGACAAATTGGCTAGGGAGACAGTATCATTTGAGTAGCAGTTGGTGGAGGCTGAGATTGAAAAGCGTGTTTTGCAGACAAGTTTGGTTTAGGCACCGGAGGACTGTGATGTCAAGGAAAAAAAGAACTCCTTGCAGAAGCAATCATGGTGACATCCGCACTTGAGCATCAGATGGTAGCAGAAAAGGGTTTTCAGGCGAGGACGCAGCAGGTGTATGAGTTCCGGGCTCGACTGGCGTTAGCAGTTCCTGCATCTTCTTCATCGGCGGTGCAACTACCTGCTGCTTCAGAGACGCCCCCTCCGCCCCCTTCTTCTTCTATACCTTGATTCTGTTTAATGTATGAACATCATCTCTATTTTGTATTAAGTCGTCCGGAGATGACTTCTTTTCTTTGGGGGGATGATGTTGTCGGGAATAATTATTATGTTATGTTGTCGTATTATGTTATGTTGTCGTTGGTAATTATGGGTTAGGACAGTCAGTTAGTCTTCCCGAAGGGTAGTTGGACGCGACGGTTGGTCGCACCCCTTCGGGTATTATATATTGCATACCTTTCTTCGTAGTAGCATCATGATAGTCATATCTGGGTGTGATGTTATAAGCACTTGATGTACATGGACTGTTGAATTAATACAAGGACTGGTTCTTTAATATATTCTCATTATGTTCTGTGCATTTACTTTCTGCATTTAATCGTTTACCCGTATGTGGCAAACAGTAATCCCGCACAGGCACGAGCGAGCGATCACCCTTGGTAGAAAGACCAGGGAAGTGTCTGAGTGATCCTGTTATATACACGAAGTATGAGTTCATGTAGAAGGTCAAAGTGGTGGGAACTTTGGCAAGCTGCTCACACAAAGTGTCGCTAATGATTTCACCCCAAAAGATGTGCTGGGATTGTCTGATGAGTACAATGAACTAGTACATCCATGGTTCAAAGATGTTGGAATGCTCTAAACCCATGATTCTGCTCAAAAGGGTGATTGTGTCACCAATTTCTCCTTTGAAATCATACTGAAACAACTTCGCCCATCGGGTAAGACAGGTTCTTGGTTCTTGAATCCACTTGTTGATATGACACTTACATTCCTTCTCCCTCTTCATGTAGTATTATGTTGCACTTTCCTTTGAAATCTCTACATAAACAGGAGCTGTGGGTATTTTGAAAATCTTTTCAATAGTTTCAGCATCAAGATGGATAACTACCTCACCCTCATCATCCCTAATAGTTCTGGTTTCCTGATCAAAGTGAGCGACACAAGAAAGAACAAACTCTAGCTCTAGGGCACCCACTATGAAGGAAGAGGCAAGATGGAGATGGCTATCTAGCAAGCGTTGGATGTTATGATCCATAGGGTTTTTAACCCTCTTGAGAAAGTCTGACATATCCACATGTTCGATCTCTGTATCCTTAATCTCATCCAATGAAGAAGAGACTTGAGAAGGAGAGATATCATTCTGATACTTGTCGTATTTGTACTTAATCTTCTTTTGGGAAGATGATGCTGGCAAATCAATCATTGAACAAGAACTTGTAACGTTGTGATGAAAATCCAGAATTGTTAATGCAACATCACGATCCATTGAAAGAGCCATATGATCTTCTTGAAAGGGGAAAAACTCAACCCTAGACCTAAAACTCTTGGAGATGGAATGATGAATAGACGAGGTTTTAAGGACTGAGTTTTTGACCAATTTCGAATCTTGGGAGACGTATTGCAAGTATGAAAAAGGAAAAAACTTGTGGAAAGACATAACTGCAATCGGGTTTCTAAATCCCGATTGCAAGTAGACTTGAAATGAGAAAAATGAGTGAATATGTGATAAATGGTAAAAATATGGTTTTGACATGAGGGAAAATGAAGCTTATGACCAAGGATAGTAAACATGGATGACTATGAATGGGAATTTGAAGAATATTTTCATCTTGACCACATGTAAAATGGAAAAAACTTTTACTTGTAATTAGGTTTATGAAACCCGATTTTTAATGGGTAAGTTTTAAAACAACTTTACATATTGCAATTTTGGCAAAAGAATGTTAACTCCTTTCAACCAAAGGGGAAGACCAACATCTCACTTATACTTGTAATTGGATTTTAAAAACCCGATTTCAAGTAAAGAAGAAAACTTGAAAGGTGGGAAAAACAATGCAATTTGCAAATTACATTCAAGAAGCTAGGAATTTGGGAAGATCTTATGCAAATCTGAATTCAAGCAAGAACAAGATATATACAAAGCATAAGCAAAATAGAAAAACAAAAAACAAAACTGAAAATCACATACCTTGCTTGAAGAATGTATTAGATCAAAGCAAATAGACTCGAGAGAAACCGAAATGCTCTTATAAATAGGTAAGGAAGCCACCACGTTGTGATTGCAATTAGCAAACAAATCGATTTTGCCTTTAAAGCTCTCCACAAAAAACGGTTTGGAAAGAGAAGTATATTTGACTTCAAACACTCTACAATGGAGGAAAAATGCAAGACATGTTTGTAATGTGGCAACAAGGGTGAACTTCAAGCTCCAAAACGTGGCAAAAACTTCAGCAAAAATGGATTGAAAAACGTCTCCATGAATGCAAGACGTGTTTGCCAAAACCGTTTTCTCTAAAAACGTGGCAACTACCAACGATTACCAGCAGCATAGCAAGAATGTGGGACGGATTCAAGGGAAGAATGCCACAAAAATCGGATTTGCGAGAGCAAGAATGTAGATCGGGTTCTTCCTCTCCAACTTCAAGCAAAACGTGTCTTCCAAAGATGCAATCGGGTTTCTAAAACCCCTTTGCAAGTTTTAAATTGCATCACTTTTTCCTTCACTTAGCAAATTTGGGTTTCTAGGGAACAAAAGCACAAAAATAAAGAGCAAAACGAGTTGTAATAGGGAAATAAAATCCCTATTACAATTTAAAAGCACAAAGTAGGAACTTTTATGAGAACTTACAAGTTTTCATTAAACTTGTATTTTTAATTTAACTTTTAATTTGTCTAAAAAGTTCCTACAAACAACTTAAAAGACAAAAGGGGAAAAGGGAAAATAAAAAACAAGTTACAAGTTACAAGTTTTAAATAAAGTGCACTTGTAATTGCTAGAAAAAACCCCTACAACACTAAACATAAAGGAAAACTCAACATGCAAAGAAAGGAATATTTTCCACTTGCAGTCCAGAGAATAAAACCCGATTTTGAAGGAAAGCATAGAAAACGAATTCGAAACGCGATGAAATTTGAAACGCGGATCGAGGATGAACTGAAGAACAGCCCAATTCAACAAGAAGCGAAAATTGTGCCTCGAGAAGTGTGCCTTAGACTAAAAATTTTCATTTTTGAACAAAATTTTTAAAGGGGGTTGTCCAATTTTGTGAATGCAAAAATACAAACAACATGTCTGTTCTGACTTGTTCTATTGGCAAGTCAAGCATTCTCTAACATGCTACAATACATCATCTTTCAATCCCTTCCAAGTGAACCTCTCACAGATTTGCGATAGGTTTTAAAGAACCCTGGATGTCCTACTAGAGGTGCATCATGTAACGCTCTTAGAATTTTGGTCTTCAATCTCGATCCTAGTACCAGATAAATTCTGCTCTTGTAATAAATGATGCCATCAGCCACAAAGTATTTGTCATATTCTGTTAGCAATTGAGATTTCCAATCAGCTGAAATCTCAGTGAGTGAACATAGTGTTGGTTTCTTGGATAGAGCATCAACAACTATATTTTTCTTCCCCTTAACATACTCCACATCAAAGTCATAAGCCTGAATCTTGCTCACCCACTTTTGCTGCCGCTCATTTAAATCCTTCTACTCCAGAAAGTATTTGAGACTATTGTGATCAGTTCTGACCACAAATTTAGTTCCCACCAGATATTACCTGAACTTAGCTAGTGCGTGCATAATCGCTAGCATCTCCTTATCGTATGTGGAATACAACCTTTTTGTGTCCCTTAGATTCCTACTCTCATACGCAATTGGATGTCGATTTTGCATTAGGACTGCACCTATTCCTTGACCTGATGCATCACATTCCAAGACAAATGGCTGGGTAAAGTCAGGTAGTGCCAACACTGGGCATAAGCTCATAACTTCTTTGAGTTTGTCGAATGTCACCTGTGCCTCATTAGACCAATGAAATGCACCCGTTTTTGTGAGCTCTGTAAGTGGTGATGCCAATTGCGAGAAACCTTTCACAAACCTTCGGTAATAGCAACATAGGCCCAAGAAGCCTCTTAATTCTGAAATATTTTTAGGTGGCGGCCAGTTCTGAATAGCTTGAATCTCTCTTGGTGTACCTTAACACCGTCAGCTCTAATCACATGTCCGAGGTAAAGAATCTCTGTCATCTCGAACTCACATTTAGAAGCCTTTGCATACAATGATTGAGTCTCCATAATACCCAGTACCACATCCAAATGTTGAAGATGGTCATTCCAAGACTTACTATATATCAGAATGTCATCAAAGAAAACCAATATGAATTTACGTAACTAATCCCGAAAGGTATGGTTCATGCAAGACTGAAATGTTGCCGGTGCATTAGTGAGTCCAAATGGCATGACAAGGAACTCAAAGTGTCCATAGTTGCAGCGGAAAGCAGTCTTGTGTATGTCTTCTTCTTGGACTCGAATCTGATGGTGGCCTGAACGAAGGTCAATCTTAGAGAAATACATGGCCCCATGCAATTCATCAAGTAACTCATCGATCCTAGGAATGGAGTGCTTGTTCTTAATGGTCTTCTTATTCAAGGCTCTATAATCTATGCACATGCGCATAGTGCTATCCTTCTTTTTAACTAGAACAACCGATGAAGCAAATGGACAGGAACTAGGTCGGATGTGACCCATGCTCAGTAGCTCTTTGATTGTTTTCTCAATCTCTTCTTTAAAATGGCATGGGTGTTTGTAGGGCGTTGTGATAACTGGCTTGGCGCCCTCTTCAAGCTCTATAACATGCTCAAATCCACGTTCAGGTGGTCTTCCTGGGGGAATTTCCCCAAATACCTTACTATGTTTATCCAACACTATTTGGATATTTGCATGATATTGTGGCTCATTGTTGGGAGTAGTCTTGGAGGATACAAAACACTGAATTGCCCAATCCATATCTCCATGCCTGAATAGAGCCTCCATCCTCCTTGCTGAAACCATTCGAGAACCATCATCAGGCATAGCCTTAAGAACCATCTTCTTACCGTCCACCATAAATTCAAGTTGCATATGGCGAAAGTCCTGTACATAACGCTCAAGTGACTCTAACCATTGGAGTCCCAAGGCAACATCAATATTGCCAAGTCCAAGGACATAAAAATCATCTGTTAAAGTGTAATCTCCCAATTGGATGCTAAGTTGGGGTACCGCCCTGGTACAACTTAATTGGAATCCATCTGTAATAGTCACACTAAACCCTGGAAAATCGTCAACATGTAGCCCACGCTTCACCACTAAACCCTCATCGATGAAATTATGTGTGGCTTCGCTGTCTACTAAAAAAACCATCCGTTGCCTCTTAACAACACTTCTCAACCTAAAAGGGCGAGTACGGGGAACTTCTGACAAAGTGGCAATGGTGCTACGAGGAGTTTCCTTGGTTGCAGTATCTCCCAGTTCCACCTGTGCTGGCTGATCCTCATGATCACTATGATCTTCCACACTAGCCTCTTGCTCCTCATGCTCTTCATCATCGGACATGACCTCGATTAGATGAACTTTGCCTTTTCCCAGGCAACGATGTCCAGGTTCCCATTACATAAGAAACATAGCTTCTTCCTCCTCAACTCATTCCGGGATTCTTGATCTGCCTCTGGTGGAGTTTTTTTTTCTGATTAAAACCCTTTTTGTTTGGTTTCCAAGAACTGAAATTCTTCTTTTGTGGCTGAAAGGACGGGGTAGTCTCAAGGTCAAGAGCTAACCCAATGCCATCATGCAAGGTATTAGGATTGTGTGCCTTGACCAATCCCCTTAATCTGTCGCTTAGTCCTTCCACGAACAACATGGTGACCCTTCTTTCTGACATGTCGGGGACCATGACCGCGATCTTTTGAAACTCATTAATATATGCTTCTACATGCCCAACCTGTTTAAGCTGAGCCAAGTCCCGGTAGTAAACCTCAATATCCTTCCGATCAAAGCGGGCAATCAACTTACTGACAAATTCCTCATAGGAATGTATGATGGCATGATCTTGTGATACTAAACCATGGTGTCACCAATCATATGCTACTCCCTTTAAGTGCATTGTGGCAAATTGTATAGCCTTATCCTCATCCATGGGTTTAAAAAGAGAGAAATGTATCAAGCTTGTGTACCCATGATCTAGCACTAGTTTTCCCACTTCCATCGAAGGTAGGTAACGAGACCTTGTTTAATGCATCCTTATACTCTGTAGGTTGAGTACCTTTCCCAATTTGCTAGGCCCTCGGTCTTGCCTTTCTAATTTGAATCTGGCCTTATCTTTTTGTTGATTCATGAACTGATTCAAGTTAATTAATGTCCTTACTTGCTCCAGAAGTGCCATGTAGTCGTCATAGGCAGCCATTTTTCATCTGTAATATGGGTTTCTTAAACCTCATCCTGAGGAACCTCTTCTACATCATTTCTTCTTGGTAGAAACGTAGGTCTAAGTGGCCTATCAGACCTTGTATTTGCTGTTCAGACAGCATTAGAGGCTGCTCCAGCATGGTTTTCTCGACCCATCTCACTGCCTTCACCATTACGATTTTGTCCCTGCGGTTGCACCCTCAAATTACCAATTTGTTCAACAGCTGCTGCTGAGACTGCATGAAAGTTTGCATCATTTGTTGTTGTTGTTGTGCCAACTGACCCAATACATCTTGTATGTTGGGTCGACCATTTCCACCCTCATTCCGTTGTTCCGCCATAGTCAAGGGGTCATGTTCTTCCACTACTTGGTCTTGCTGCTCTGCTCTACGTCTAGTGTAATATCTGTGTGGGCCAAGTTCCCGTGTGTTCATAGAATCAATTCACTTCAATGTCTTACCCCTGATTTGCACTTTAAATTTTTCCACCTTTCCCTTACAGACAGCAGAAATTTCATCAAACAGTTTGCATACGTTTGAGAAAGAGGTTTAATTTGCAGATCTGTTTATGATTGGTTATGAGTTTGGTTTCTTTGCTGAATACTCGACAGGCTGGCAAGATCATCGGCTCTGATACCTTTGTAATGACTCGTTCTAATTCTACCCTTATAATTTTCAGTTTATTGGGTCTGATATTTCGTCAAACACTTTGCATGAATGGTTTAGTTGTCTAGTTTCTTATTTACTGTTTGAGTCTGAGGGTTTCTATTTGATGCCAACCACATGATAATGCGTGGAAATGGTGACTGAAACTTGCAAATGATTTTGGACAATAAAACTTAAGTAAATTGCATCATGGAGAAGTATAAATCAGAGCTTAATGTTTACTAAATTATAACTGTTACCCTTTGTTTCAAACTGTAACTTTATGCAAAAGAGAACTCATTATGCATCAATATAACTTCTGATTCCAACCTTTCATCACAAGCACTAGAATTCTGGGCATACATTTAATAAAACACTTGTCTGGTCATAATTGTCAGGATTGAACATCGATTCCCTCAGAGGCATTACTCCAAATACTTTGCACACAAACTTAGTCTATGGACAATTTACTGTTCTAACTGAGATTATATGCCTTGCTGCTACAGAACTGAAATAAATATAATCATTCCTTACATACCCGGGACTTGCTTCAAAGCATATCATGGAAGATTTGGCCCATACAAGGAGAGATGGTATCCAAGATGCCTTTGACTTCAGCCTTCAATACCGAACTCTAGAAGAGATAATGAATATTGCCCAGCTGTGTTATAGTTCTGGAAGGCCACATATATATGCTTGGTGATTGTTGTTGTGAGTAAATAAGGAACCTGCACTATATACTAAGAGACGTCTTCAAGAAGTCCACAATGGCAATCTACACAAGGCTTTCAGATGCTGTTAAGGGAGTCGTCACTATGGCCATTGGTTGAGAGCTCAGGATAGGCACAATTTGGAAAGATATCACCTACGAGTGCCCTGGGTTTTCCTCCAGAATGAAGCTCTAGGGTTTGAGCTATAGTGATGTCGCCTAGGAGAAACTTTGCCATAAAGAGAATACCGTGAATAATACCTCCTCCAAACTCCACGATACTTTAAATATTTGCCTTTGAGATACTTCATGAAATAATAATAATATTTCCTTTGCATAAGTCGCTCCATTATTAAAAATTTCGTTTCCCAACAAAATATTAGCTTTTAGGAATACCACGTTTTCACTTGGCACATAAATATGGAAATCGCCTTCATTGAAACAAAACCTCCAGTCCATAATTATTTCCTAGGCATAAGTGACATGGCCACCAATTATAATTCGCATTATAAAATTTAATCGACCCATGTAAGAGTTGCTCTCAAATAAAGTAATGCATTAGCTTAGGAGCTCATAATAATATTAAGGGGCTCCACCATGTTAATTAAACATGAACAAGTTATAATTTGAGCATAGGTATAACATCATATTTAATTAATCAATTAATATCCTTGAAATTTAGTTTCTCTCTAGCCTTCGGGAATTAAATAAGGCTAGCAATTTAATATTAAGTTGTGCGCTAGACAATGGGGGACATTACAGATAGCAAGGCCACCACTACGCCAAAAACTTGGACTGGTGGTGTATGGCACCCAATGGCGTTAAGAGTGGGGTTTCCGTCCCACCAGAGTGCCAGCGCAGGTCAGCCCCCTCGTGGACACGTGGTTGCCCGATCGTGGGTAGGTCCCAGCCCTGGGTACACACCTAGCGGGAATTCGCACCACCGGAGCATTTCGGCTGGGACATCACAGCCCACCATGCTCCGTGGGGCTCGACCTCGAGACCTCGGCTCTGATACCAAGCAAGGCCACCACTACGCCAAAAGCCCAGACTGGTGGTGTATGGCACCCAGTGGTGTTAAGAGTGGGGTTTCCGTCCCACTAGAGTGCCAGCGCAGACCATCCCCCTCGTGGACATGTGGCTGCCCAATCGTGGGTGGGTCCCAGCCCTAGGTACATGCCCAACAGGAATCCGCACCACCGCAACATTTAGGCTGGGACATCACACGTTGATTGGCCTCTACCCAAGAATCTCACCCAACTTAGGGGATTCTTTGGGCTGTGTGGTTTCTACAAGTGCTTCGTCAAGGGATTCTCACAGTGGATGGCACCTCTCATAGACTTGACGAAGAATGGGCCCTTCGTTTGGATGGAGCAGGCACAATAGTGTTCTGATTAGTTTAAACAATTGATGAGCTCGTGTCCAATTCTTGCTTTACTCGATTTCATGAGACCATTTGAGCTACAATGTGATGCCTTAGGAGAGGGGATTGGTGCAGTATTAATGTAGGACAATCACCCTATAGCATTTGAGAGTCGGAAATTGAGGGGGCTAGAGTGGAGTTATAGCATATTCGATAAGTAGATGTTAGCCATTATGCATGCATTGGCTAAATTCAGACAATACTTGGTGGGGAGCAAATTTGCAATTAAAATGGATCATAACAACCTAAAACATTTCCTTAGTTAATGAGACCTCAATGACTGTCAACAGAAGTGGGTAAGCTACAAGCTTATGATTTTGACATTGCTTATATGAAGGGCAAGAAAAACATTGTAGTTGATGCCCTTCCGAGGAGAACCCATTTATGCTTTATTGGGGAGATTACAGATGATTGGCGAGGGACATGTGGGCCGCGAGTATTATTGATGAGATGATATAGGATGATAGATACACAATTGTAAATGAGCTCATCATTTACAAGGGGTGGATCTTCTTAGTCCCAAGATTAGAGATGAAGAGGCGGATATTGAGAGCTTTCTATGATGCACCTATGGCTAGATATCCAAGGTACTTTAAGACATATCGGCAGAGGTTCACTTGGAAGGGTTTCAAATCAGAGGTCCTTAAATATGTGCATGAGTATCTTACCTGCCAGCAGAATAAGTGGGAGCACACTTTTCCAGCAGGTTTATTGCAGCCCCTACCCATTATGACTAGGAAGTGGGAGTGTATGTCGATGGATTTTATGACAAGCTTGCCCAAAGCCCAAGAGAGAGATTGCATCTATGTTGTGGTGGATAGGCTTACGAAATTTTCACACTTTTTTCCGATCATCACTACGTATACAACAGTATAGGTAGCAGATTTGTTCTTCAGGGAGGTATTTAGACTTCATGGGTTGCCGAGGAGCATAGTTAGTGACTGGGATATCAAGTTCATGAGTCATTCTTGGTAGGTTTTTTTAAGACTTAGTGGCATTGAGCTTACCCTGAGCACCAGTTACCACCCCCAGACTGACGGGCAGATAGGGATAGTCAATAAGTGGGTGGAGGGATACCTTCAGAATTATATATCAGGGCACCAAAAGGCATGGCCTAGATGGCTCTATTGTGCGAGTGTTGCTACAATATGACCTACCACATGTCCATCTAGATGTCACCATTCATGATAGTAGAATGCCTAGTGCCAAGGACCTATTGTAGGACAACCATGATGTCATGAGGTCCTTGAAGGAGAACATCTAGATTGCGCAAAATTAGCATATATAGTATGCAGATCAATGCACAGTTGAGTGTTCATTCCAGGTTGGTGATATGGTATACCTTATGTTGCAGCCTTACCAATAGTCCACTCTCAGAAAGAGTGGAGTAGAGAAATTCAAGCCATGATACTAAGTGTTGTGTGTATTGCACCACATCCCCGTCCTTTTGACAAGGGACCCTCGATTTTTGCTTTGCCTGATTGAAAGAAGAAAGAGAGAGAAAGGTCTGAGCTTTTTATCAGAATCCTTGCGTCTTCTTTGGCCAAAAATGTGAAAGTACTCAAATTTATGTTCAAAAGTGGAATGTTACGGATTTTGTCTTTCTTTTAATTCCTCAGACAATATTCAATGCTATTAATGTATGCTCTCTAGTTATTTCTGATTATGAACTGAAACTTCTTTGTTTGCAGGTGGCTGTAGATAATATTTATTGATTTCAATATCTCTCCAGCATTCTTCACGGCACATATATATAGGCATTGCCTTGTAAGATCAAGGCATGCCTTGACCGGACATGTCTTATGACATGTTTGATCAAGACATGTCTTGATCAAGGGTGGTGCCTCTTCATAATGCAAACCGATAACTATTTGTTAATATAAATGCCGATACATAACAAATGATAATTGATGCCAATCGGTTTGTGATTTAATGCGTTTTGATTATCATTGTAACCGATAATGAATCGGTTAGTTTCTAATGCAATTTTAGTTATCATTAATCGATCACTAAACGGTTTATTCTTAATGCTATTTCATGGTAATCGATGGTAAATGCAACCCGATTATGGATCGGTATAAGAGCAAAAATATGTTAATACGATAACTAGTGTAGTTTTAGTGTTGTCATATGATAACTACAATAGATATGCAGAACTGATTACAATCACAGCATATAAATGAAATCACTGCATAGCAAATACGATCATATCTCGATCGATGATAGAAATGCTTATAAAGATGATTATGATGTCTACCATTAACATGTAGATTTATCGATAGGATAGATGATTGAATGAGAGACTTCATTAATCTTTCATTCAATCATTTATCTTACCGAAGCTACATTGTTTCAACAAAAAATAACCCAAAAACCATCGCTTAGGGCAGGAAAAGAAATTATTAGGCTTTCTTGCTTCAGAAGGTAAGATCGTAAGTCTCTTTTGGCTTTCATTTTCCCTACAAAGTCACCAAAGAAACCTCAAAAAGGTCATGGGTATCACATAGAGAAGAGGGGGTGAAGTCATTCTTTTTGCTACCACAACCCTTCTGCAATCACCGGAGAAAATCCCGAACAAGGGGGGTCCAAGTTTTTTATTTAAGGCATAGTATGAAATTCGCGTGGCTTGTAAAGCCCCTATTTTTGCCAATGAAATATCGAAATTGAAGAAGCTAGCTAACGAGCTGATAAATTTGGGATTCATGCCACGATTTTGAGTCGCCATCCCTTCTGTATTCGCTAGTAAATCCCCCTGAAAAATCCTGAGGGCAGGATAATAACAAGGGAGGGGTCAATTATTATAAAGTTTGTATTCTAAAGTATCAAAGCGCAAGATGAAGTCGCATTTTCCTCTCAAATGTCAAGAACAATACCCAAATTCGGCCTAGGAGATCAAACGCGAAGTGAAGAGGGCGAAATTTCGTTGTCCCAAACCCTCTGTAGTCGTCGAGAAATCTCCTTGAGCCAAGGCAAAGGCAAGAAAGATTAAGCATCGACCATTTACTTTTATTTCATTTTTTGCAAATGATCCAAAATCGCCGATAAATTCCCTGATGAATATGCTGAGCCTTCAAGAACAAAGGCAACACATAAAATTTGAGTGCAAAACGATAAAGTTCAACACTTTTTATTTAGTCTTATGTCTTTCCCATAACCGCAATTTCAATTGGAGGATCTAAAACATTGACAAAATGCCGAGAAGAATGCCCCCACACAAAGGCTCATGTTTGCATTTCTCCTCTAAATGCCGAGTTTCTCCCCTTAATGACTAAATCGCTAGTGCTAGGGAGATAACAAAGGAAAAGGGGGGTCATTTAAAATAAATTTGAAATGTCTAAATCGCCCTCTTGCAATTCACTTAAAATTGCCAAAATTTTTCCAATGCCATGAAAATATTGATGAAGAAAAGAAGTTTGGCTTTTTTTCCAAATTTGTGAGTTTTGCAAACAAAGAACAAGGTGTGTGATTTGCATTCCTCCCCAAAGGGCCTATTTTCGCAAACGAAGGTAGAGGGGTGAAAAAAACTGAAGGGGGCATTTTAGGTGAAAATCACTTTATGCTGCCGTGTCTCACATTTCTCCTCTAAAAGCCGAATTTCTCTCTTAATCGCCCAAATGAATGAAAAGATAAAGAAAAGAAGGGTGGGTGCATTTCAAAATGTCAAGCAAAATGAAAGCTTGCACTTTGCCTCTCAAGGCCGAAATTTTCCCTTATTTGGCAAACTGAAGAATTAAAATGCAAGGCAAAACTTTTTCGTATTTTGCCTCTAATCGCCTAAAATACCTTGAAAGGAAAACATTTAGCAAAATTATCAAGGGAACTTTTTCGCATTTTGCCTCTAATTGCCTAAGTTTTCCCTTTAAGTGGCACGATTTTAAATCAAAAGTGAAATAAGGAAAAAGAGGGATTCAAATTGTTTTAAAATAAAACATCTTTCATTTTCAAAGCCCAACGTCACCTTGAAAACATTTAATATTTGTTAAAATTACTTAAGTTTTCAAGGGGATTAATTCAAGTTAAACTCGCTTTTGTAGATCAACGTTGTTGGAAGGAGTCAAAGGAAAAACTTAAAGCTCAGATTGAAGACATTATCGCGATTGAAGCCAGGAAGCGAAGATGGAGTGCAAGATCGAAACGACAATCCTAGATTGTTGCTAATGAAAAACGCGTTGCATAGCTATAGGCAAAGCACGGAGATACGTGCCACCACCAGACAACAAGTTGAAGTCCACCAGCAAGAATGAAGACAAAAGAACATGCAAAATGCCACAAATGTATGCTTACTCAGATATACACAACTAGAATTGATTCCGGAAAATCAGTTTGTAAAATTGAATTGTTTTTATGTAAACAACTACATGTGGGCCCCTTATTAATGCAAAATAAAACAAGGGTACATAGGTCAATTACTCCTCAGCTACTTGATTGACCAAATTGATGTCAAATAGTGGTTGGTAGCTGAGGAGGTGGTTGGGAGGACAACTTAAAGTTAATAGGCATGGGTTAAAGCTAGCAAGCTTCTAGAAGGCAGATTGCAGCCTTTTGATGCAGTCAATCCTAGCCTTTCATTCAAATTGTAAAATCTATAAGAAGGGCATTGCCTCTAATTGTAAAGGGTTAGAAATTTGGAAGGCAGATAATTAGATTATTTTTTAGGAGTTAGAATTAGAAGTAGCTGTAGGTAGAATAGAATTGCTGGTCAGAATTTGTTGTAATGGCAGTTCAAATCAATATATGAACATTGAAGTATGGTGTTGGTTATTTTGGTTTTCTTCTATTTGCATGGTTTCCCTTCAGTTGGTTAGAATTAGAGTTCCGTGGTTTTAATGGTGAAGTGTGGGGGGTATTTGATGATGTTTCTAGTTCATACCATTGGGGGCCTTCTGATTGTAGGTCACCATGTATGGTTACTTAGAACCCAAAACTATGCTTAGTTCAATTGTGGGTATTTGTCTCAGGCTGTGCCAGAATTGGTTGCTTGGATGAATACCTGTACTCTGAAAATACATTTATCCTTTGGAGCTTGCACTATTCTTGTCGAGTTGTGAGGGTGTCTCTGGCGAAACAAGGATTAGTTATTTGAAATCTATCTACCCGTAGCACCAGCTGTTACCATCACTGTACTTAGGATCCATAAACCCTTCTCTTTTGTTATTTATTTCCCAGTCCGAGAATCGTAGCATCATCATATGCAGACCAACTTGTTGTAAACGTAAGCCCCTTGTGTTACCAACAAAACACATCAAATTGTTGAGTTATCCTGCAGTCAAGACTTGACATTCGGAACCTTGAGGTTGTCCCCTTTGATCATCTAAAACAACATTAGGGATTTCATTATTCAAGAGAGAATAGGATACTTAGCATTCTATTCTGTGTTAACCGGAGGGAGTTGGTAATCTGACTTTAGCCACGTCAATAGAATTGGTGCTAGGAGTGTCGTTAGGTTTTTCTTGCAGCAAGCCGAGTCTATGTGCCCTTTTAATGTTATATTTGGGATATGTTAGATCCCTTTTAAACCAAAAAATACCAAAAAATGTGAAAAATCTGAAAAAAAAAGAAAAGAAAAAAGGGATTTCTGAGTCAAGATGTGGGAGAAGCCGCTTCCTAGAGACAGTTCTTGGGCTCACATTTCCCAGATGCATGAGAGATTGAGTGCACAACTGTATCCTAGGAGGTTATCCAAATTTGCATCTATAGGTCACTGCAGAATTCACAACACAGTTGAGCACGATGAGATGAATTGCTTGACATTTCTGTCAAGAGTCGAGCTAGCGCTGCAGGGACATCTTTTTCTGGGATATCCCCAAGTCAGAAGAGCTCATATAGCCGGATATCCCCAATCTTCCATCAAGCACAAATGAGTTTACCAGATTCAAAGGTCTGATTGAGAACTAGTTTGGTCTCAATGAAGAGATAAGCATGGAAGATGTGTTGTCTCCTTGGTGGTGCAAAATTCATCGCACCCCTCATTCAGAATTCACCTGCTCATTCTGTAAAGAGGCAGTAAATCACGTCAAAGCCCAATACAAACTTCCTGGATCATCGGATGAGTGCATCACAAGCAAAGTGTGGAGTGCATACCTCGCCATTGATGAAAATAGAAGAATGCAAAACCACCACAGCGCCACACTTTCTGAGAATGAAAAGGAGTTGTCAAGTGCTGACCAGGATGAACCTGTCAATTAGACTATGGCAGCGGATGATTTTGCTGTCCCTGCACTCGAGGAAGAAAGGGCTAAAGAAAGGGATGAGCAAATGAGCCTTGTAGAGCAGCCTAAAGCCGGAAGATAGTCCATGGAGGCCCCACCAATGGAGGATACAATCCAAGAGCTAGTTGAGGATGCTTTTGAAGACCAAGCCATCGAAGAGTCCTTGCTGTTCAAGGATATGCTGACTGAAACCCACAAGGATGCATGGTTTATGCAACCTGAAGATGCACCGATGGACAAGCTTCCCCACTTTCTTGAGTTCGAATTCGAGATTGCTTTTTAGCGTGTGCAACCTGCTGTAGAATTAGATGCCGATTTGCATACGTCGGAAGCGAGTGGGATGTTGCACCACCAGTTGCGACCTCCTGAAGTTGCTGAAGCTCTCCTATTGCATGACCCCCCGCATGACTCAGAAACTCGCCAGGTTGTTTCTTTCCTTTTTGCTGTTAATCTTGAAAATTTTCAATTTGATTTTGAATATTGTGAGGAAACAACTTGTAAATGGATTAACCATGGACCTAATGAACTTCCCCAACTGTTAATATTGCTCGATGTCCTGGTTAAACCCGAGAGTGGCCCACTGAAAATTATCTTTTCGGAATACAAAGACAAATCAACCAAACTTAGGACTGTCCCTGCTGCCTTGTTACTGCTGCACGTGCTAAGGAATCTTCTTGGATCAGGGACGCATGCATATAGTCCGCATTTTGTATAGTCGGTCTCTCCTTGTATATAGTCACTTTAGGTTTTCTTTTTGTTTTAGAGTAGTTTGCTTTCTGTTTTTAGTTTAGATTTTTTGTTTTCCGCTTTAGAGTAGTTTTCTTTGTTGCTTTAGTGTAGGTTTCTTTTCAGGGGCTGTTAGCCTGTCGTTTTTGTAGGGGGTATGTTTGCTTTGCTCAGCTTTGGTGTATGAAGTCAGGATGTTTTCCGGTCTGCTTGTTGGATGTCGACTTTGGTAGAGCACCTAATCGACGGCTGGTCCCATAGTCAGCTCATTTGGTTTAAAGCTTAGTCATTCCAAAAATTTAGTTGCTTACTGTGTCTTGTCATCAACATTGCGATCACTGCACATTGAACACTTAATATTGCCATTGTTTTGTCAAAGGGAAGCCATTGCAAGTGAAAATTCTAAGGCTTTGCTTCAGCGACCACTGTAACGCTCAATCCCACGTAGGCTTCATTGCTTACAAGCCAAAGTGAAAAGTGAAAAGAGAAAACAAAAAATCAAAAGAAAAGAAAATGAAAATCAAAGAAACATCAAAAAGGTTTGGCTTTGGGAGTCTAGACACCTCTACTGGTATCCAAAAAGGAAAATTTATTGGAAATAGAGCAATCTCTGTGAGCTTACAGGCGATAACCTCGTTGGGGCTATAGATGCTCGTTGGCAACGAGGCAATATCCAGGTTGCTTTTGGAGCTAGAGTCGCCCTACATAACTTGTCATGACTGAACAATGATGTTTCAACTTTCTTTAAGTTGGAATGAACTTCACTGCACACACTTGATTCTCAAGATCGATGACTTGACTCAGTTTGCGACCTCATTTTTACTTTGAATCTGTCTTTTATCATTTTGATTGGTCTGTGGGGTATATGCCAGAGATTTTGGGTTCGATCTGGATAGTCATCCTTGAAATGGTCAAGAACATTTACTAGCCAAGTCGCCATTTATTGTGTGTATTGCACCACATCCCCGTCCTTTTGACAAGGGACCCTCGATTTTTGCTTTGCCTGGTTGAAAGAAGAAAGAGAGAGAAAGGTCTAAGCTTTTTATTAGAATCCTCATGTCTTCTTTGGCCGAAAATAACCCAAAAACCATCGCTTAGGGCAGGAAAGGAAATGATCAGGCTTTCTTGCTTCAGAAGGTTAGATCGTAAATCTCTTTTGGATTTCATTTTCCTTTCAAAGTCGCCAAAGAAACACCGAAAAGGTCGAGGGTATCACATAGAGAAGAGGGGGCGAATTCATTCTTTTTGCTACCACAACCCATCTGCAGTCACCAAAGAAAATCCTGAACAAGGGGGGTCCAAGTTTTTTATTTAAGGCACAGTATGAAATTCGCGTGGCTTGTAAAGCCCCTTTTTTTGCCGATGAAATCCTGAAACTGAAGAAGCTAGCTAACGAGCTGATAAATTGGGGATTCATGCCACGATTTTGAGTGGCCATCCCCTCTGTATTTGCCGGTAAATCCCCTTGAAAAAGCCGAGAAAAGACTCGATAAAAGGGCAGGATAATAACAAGGGAGGGGTCGATTAATATAAAGTTTGTATTCTAAAGTATCAAAACGCAAAATGAAGTCGCATTTTCCTCTCAAATGCTGAGAAGAATACCCGAATTTTTGGCCTAGAAGATCAAACGCGAAGTGAAGAGGATGGAATTTCGTTGTCCCAAACCCTCTGAAGTCGCCGAGAAATCTCACCGAGCCAGGGCAAAGGCAAGAAAGATTAAGCATCGGGCATTTACTTTTATTTCATTTTTCGCAAATGATCCAAAATCGCCGATAAATTCCCCCCTTCAAGAACAAAGCCAACACATAAAATCTGAGTGCAAAATGATAAAGTTCGATACTTTTTATTTAGTCTTATGTCTTTCCCATAACAGCAATTTTAATTGGAGGATCTACAAAACCAACAAAATGCCAAGAAGAATGCCCCCACGCAAAGGCTCATGTTTGCATTTCTCCTCTAAATGTTGAGATTCTCCCCGTAATGACTAAATCACTAGTGCTAGGGAGATAACAAAGGAAAAGGCGGGTCATTTAAAATAAATTTGAAATGTCTAAATCACCCTCTTGCAATTCACTTAAAATTGCTGAAAATTTTCCAATGCCATGAAAATATTGATGAGGAAAAGAAATTTGGCTTTTTTTACAAATTTGTGAGTTTCGCAAACAAAGAACAAGGCGTGCGATTTGCATTCCTCCCCAAAGGGCCGAGTTTTGCAAATGAAGTTAGACGGGCAAAAAAAATTGAAGTGGGCATTTTAGGTGAAAATCACTTTACACGGGTGTCTCACATTTCTCCTCTAAAAGCCAAATTTCTCCCTTAATCGCCCAAATGAATTGAAAGATAAAGAAAAGAAGGGGGGGCGTTTCAAAATGTCAAGCAAAATGAAAGCTTGCACTTTGCCTCTCAAGGCCGAAATTTCCCCTTACTAGGCAAAATGAAGAATTAAAATGCAAGGCAAAATTTTTTCGCATTTTTGCCTCTAATCACCTAAAATACCTTGAAAGGAAAACATTTAGTTAAATTATAAAGGGAACTTTTTCACATTTTGCCTCTAATTGCCTAAGTTTTCCCTTTAAGTGGCGCGATTTTAAATCAAAAGTGAAATAAGGAAAAAGGGGGATTCAAATTGTTTTAAAAGAAAACATCTTTCATTTTCAAAGCCCAGCGTCGCCTTGAAAACATTTAATATTTGTTAAAATTACCTAAATTTTCAAGGTGCTTAATTCAAGTTAAACTCGCTTTTGTAGATCAATGCCGTTGGAAGGAGTCAAAGGAAAAACTTAAAGCTCAGATTGAAGACATGATCGTGATCGAAGTCGGGAAGCGAAGATGGAGCACAAGATCAAAACGACAATCCCAGATCGCTGCCAATGAAAAACGGGTTGTAGAGCTAAAGGCAAAGCACGAAGATACATGCTACCACCGGACAACAAGTTGAAGTCCACCAACAAGAATGAAGACAAAAGAACACAGAATGCCACAAATGTATGCATACTCAGAAATACACAGCTGGAATTGATTTCAGAAAATCCGTTTGTAAAACTGAATTGTTTTAATGTAAACAACTACCCGTGGGCCCCTTATTAATGCAAAATAAAACAAGGGTACACAGGTCATTTGCTCCTCAGCTACTTGATCGACCAATTTGATGTCAAATATTGGTCGGTAGCTGAGGAGGTGGTTGGGAGGACAGCTGAAAGTTAATAGGCATGGTTAAAGCTGCCAAGCTTCTAGAAGGCAGATTGCAGCCTTTGGATGCTGTCAATCCTAGCCTTTCATTCAAATTGTAAAATCTATAAAAAGGGCATTGCCTCTCATTGTAAAGGGTAAGAAATTTGGAAGGCAGATAATTAGATTATTTTTTAGAAGTTAGAATTAGAAGTAGATGTAGGTAGAATAGAGTTGCTGGACAAAAATTGTTGTAATGTCAGTTGAAACTTGAAATCAATATATGAACATTGAAGTATGGTGTTGGTTATTTTGGTTTTCTTTTGTTTGCATGGTTTCCCTTCAGCTGCTTAGAATTAGAGTTTAGTGGTTTTAATGGTGAAGTATGGGGGGTATTTGATGAGGTTTCTGGTTCATACCATTGGGGGCCTGCTGATTGCAGGTCACCATGTATGGTTAGTCTGAACCCAAAATTGTGTTTAGTTCAATTGTGGGTATTTGTCTCAGGCTACGCCAGAATTGGGTGCCTGGATGAATCCCCGTAGTCTAAAAATTCATTTATCCTTTGGAGCTTGCATTGTTCATGTGGAGTTGTGAGGGTGTCTCTAGCGAAACAAGGATTAGTTATTTGAAATTTGTCTACCCGTAGCGCTAGCTATACCATCACCGTGCTTAGGATCCCTAAACCCTTCTCTTTTGTTATTTATTTCCTAGTTCGAGAATTGCAATATTGTCATATGCAGACCAACTTGTTGTAAATGTAAGCCTCTTGTGTTTCTAGCAAAACACATCAAACCATTGAGTTATCTCGTAGTCAAGACCTGACATGCAGAACCTTGAGGTTGTCCCCTTTGATCATCTAAAACAGCAGTAGGGATTTCCTTATTCAAGAGAGAATAGGATACTCAACATTCTATTATGTGTTGATCGGAGGGAATTGGTAATCCGACTTTAGCCACGTCAACACTAAGGACTGTTCAAGATCATTAGTTGCATTGGTGATGTGGCTTACGAGTTAGAGTTATCAGTAGGTAGTCGGGTATGTAATGTCTTCCATGTGTCTTGCCTCATGAAGGCGATTGGACATAATGTAATCTTTTCTACTATGCTACCACCCTTTGATGAGGAAGGGAAATTGATTCTTGTTCCTAAGGCCATTATTGATACCTGAGAGAGAAGATTAAGGAGGGTGGTTATCAAGGAATATTTGGTGAAGTGGAAGGATTGCCAATGGAGGATGCGACATGGGAGAGTGAGCAGATTCTACAGCACTCGGAATTGAGGTTGATTGAGGACAAGCAATCTTGGGGAGGGCAGACTGTAATGTCCCCTTAGTGCAGTTGTCTCTAGCAGGGATTAGCCTATCATTACGGTTCTTGTAGGCTAATACATTGGATAGGGAGCCCATACAAGGACTTTGGGGAGGCTTGTGAGGAGTTTTAGGAACTTAGAGCTAGTTTTCTATTTTTTAGGAGGGGCTCCTAATTTTTTAGGAGATTGGTAGTTAACCTGTTGACCACTTGGAGCTTGTGGAGCGTAGCAATAGGCCTAATGAACATTTTTAGATGATCAGAGACAATATCTTATTTTTTAGGAGGATCCCTAATTTTTAGGATACTGGCAGTTGGCTTGCTTCATTCAGTAATCACCCTAGGACCATTTGCAGCATTAGTTTTCAATTGGAGAGGGTGGATGATGTGTTCGGAATAAAAATTGAAATGTTAAAGTAATAACTTCAATATTTTAATCAAAATAATAAAGTTCTTATTTAAATAAAGTTACTTTATAAAAATTAATAAATTAACTAATAAGAGAGGCCACAATGAAGGGGGTATGGTCCTAGTAGGCATAAAGTAGTTTTAAAAAAATGATTTAATAAAGGCTACATGAAATGGTATGACCAACTTCAGGAGCCTATTAAAATTTAATAAATTAAAATCTTGCAACCCTAAAAGAGTTATCACAAAAGCTTGCACCCTTGCTGAGCTATCCACTCAACAACCTTGTGAAACATGGAAACAACCCCGAAGTGTGGGACCTTATGCAAGGGGGTTGAATCTCTGGAGAAGGCCGACTTCCTTCTCAATCCAAGTGCAGGTGTTGAACCAACTCAACACTCCAAATCTTACTTCTAAACCTATCCTAACATCTTGCAGAGGAAAAGAGAAGAGAGAAATGTTTAAAATGAAAGGAGGTGATGCACCAAGATAAGAGATGTTTCTCTCCCCACCCGAAATAGCACAAAGAATCAACTGAAATACCTAGGAGATACACAAACTTCAGTTGCATGAATGACCTCAACGCACGTATGGAGGTTAGAACTTGCTAAATGTCAAGAGGGGAGAAGGTTTCCCACAAGTTACACCTAGAAACAGGTTAACACAACATATATGTAAAAGAAAGCCACAAACATACACTTATAATGAAGGTAAGAATACATACACAACATTCATAAGTTGAAGTAAGGTAAGAATGATGATTTCAATTCATTATAAGGCCAATGGCCAAACATATAGTTGCATAAATGCAAGATAAATACAAGTCTTTAAGAGAAGTGAAAGAGCATAGAATAGCTCAAGCCAGCAGGGAGAGAACCCTTTACAATGAGGCATAACAACCTTATATAAAAAACTGGTCGCTAAGGAGAGACCACTGGTCAAGGGAGAGAAGCCTTGACCCTTGTGTGTGCAGGGAAATGTCAGTCAGGGAATGCAGGGAAGTGCATGCACCTGACATTGTGTACATGCAAGCAACCTGGCCATACCTTGAAAATGCAATCCCAAGAAGAAAGGTACTTCTAGAAGGTGGATTGACTGACATTCCAAAGTTAGAGCATGCAAGCATGACATAAGTAACCACAAATAAGCATGGTCCTGTACTTCTCTTGATGGAAATCCTACAAAAATCATTAAATGCGCCACTGTAGCTCCACAAAAGGTGTACAAGTCGCAAGAGTTGTTGGAGCATTAAGAGCCTTGAGTGTTGATCACGCCATCTGGAAGTGTTGCAAGCGGAAAGGAAGTTGGGAAGACTTCGGAAACACAGGTTACCGAAGTTGGGAAGACTTAGGCTTGGGATTTTGGGATTCCGGAGTTCCGGGGTTGAGGACTTAGGAACTTGGGAACCTGGGGGTTCCGGAGTTCCGGGGTTGAGGACTTAGGAACTTGGGGGTTCCGGAGTTCCGGGATAGAAGACCTAGGAACTTGGGAACCTGGGGGTTCTAGAGTTCCGGTAAGACAACACTTCATACTTCATGATTCTATTGTTTTCTCTTTGATCAACTGAGGCAGCGCTGGTCCATAGAACATATCTCTGATCAGTTCTCACTAATGGACCAAGGGTGTCATAAAATTACAACAAGTTCCATTAGGGTTGAGGTCAATATAGTAACATATGGAGTCTTCTTTTTGGCAATCTTGAATTCATTTTTACAGAAGCAAATTGGACTTGGAGCTCTGGAGCAAGGGTTTCAGCAGGAAATTAGACTTTGAGAACGAAAACTCTCAAAGGATTGAGAGCCTAAAAGTGTGGAAGATCACCCAAGGGAAGTCTCATAGGTTATTATTCTATTTTCAGATTTATTGGTGAAAGAATCAGAGATTAGTTTGTGTGGAGGGCAAGCTTGGAGAAGGAATTTGCATATCTGAGCCAAATTCCCACCATATATCAACAAATCATTGGTCCCTACAACTAGCTGTACCTTCTTCGGAGCATTTGAAGATGATCCCTAGTTGGGACGTGGGGTTTCAGACCTTTATTGGAGCTGATCAGACCTTATATGGGCCTGATAATGTGGATCAGACCCATGGACAACATTCTTGGGTGAAATATCTAACTCATCAAGGCAAGATTGCTGTTCCAGATTATGTATCAGACCTATACATTCTGATCAGGGGTATGTAACCAGCAAATCACTCAATAAAGGCTCAAAAAAATTTATCTATTGTATGTGTTTATTTGCTGTAACATTTCCTTTCAACATTAATTATTTTGTATTGCATTTCTTCTTAGTCAAAACCAAGCAAAAAACTCAATAAAATAAAAAAAAACTACACAAAACACAAAAATGTCAAAAAATCAGAAAATTTTCAAACAAAAAATCAGACTCACATTAAAGATCCAGGGGTGGATCATTTCAATGCATGTATAAGGATACTCCTTTCAGCTACACAAAAAGATGAATGCCCAGTGATGAAGTTGATTTTCATCTCATTAACTTGTTGACTGCCCACATACCTTCCCACCATAGCATGAAGCCCCTTTGAAACTCTGTTTCAGAACTTGTTGGCCAACCTAACAATTTGACGCTATACATCCTTCAAGTCGATTTTCTTTGAATGATTAATTGGTTGAGAACTACAGCAGGATTGAGAATCCCATTCTTGTCTTTTAGTGGTGCTAAGGTAGTTGACCTCTTAAATTTTTTAGCTATGTTTAGCACTATCATTCATGTGGATTAATCTACTGATTTCCACATTATTTCTTCTCATATCCTTATGCCTCCTTGAAATCCTCACACCTTACAAGACTTAGTGCCTAGTATGCAAACCATTACCCACCTTAATATATCCTTTGACCACCTTGGAATTTGCTAGCCAGTGAAATGGATCCCATGAACCCCTCTTTTAAAGTCTTACACTTACCCTTGCATCAATCAAAGAAATCTACCGAGTAGAAAATCATACTCTGAAATTACAATGCCAAGTTTAAACCCTTTTTGTTGATAAAATTTACTTTCCAAAGTATTTCATTAGGAAAAACCCTGTATTTTCTAGTGAACTTCACAATGCGCCACCGATTGTAATTTGATTACCAAATTTCAACAAGCTTATTTATGAAACAAAAATTTAACTTGGGAATTCTGTAGAATAACTGTGTGATGCTTCAAGTTAGGGGATCAGAAAAGTACTTATGCAAAGTAGGCACCCTATTGCCTATGAGAGTAGAAAGCTTTGTCATGTAGAGAGATTGTATTCCATATATGATAAGTAGATGCTTGCCATTATGCATGCGTTGGCAAGATTCAGGCAATATATTGTAGGTGGAAAATTTGTGGTTAGAATAGAACATAATAGTTTGAAGTACTTCTTGGAGGACTTGAATAAGAGGCAACAAAAGTGCGTTAGGAAAATTTAGGCATATGATTTTGACATCTATATGTGAAAGGGACGAGGAATATTGTAGCAGATGCCCTTTCTAGTAAACGCACTATTTGCTTCTTGGCAAAGATTTTAGCTGATTGGAAGGATCATCTTTTAGTTGATTATTTCAAAAATACTTTTGCATGCGAATTGATGGATGGAAGGATTCAGAATGATAGGTACATGTAATGTCCCCATTTTTCCTGTGATCACTCAGTTGCATAGCTTTGCCTGTTAGCCACCTCCACAGGCAAATTAATTGGTTAGGAGGTGATATTTTCCATCTTTGGGGGCTTATACTTAGTCATTTATTTGACTTGGATGGATAAATACATGTACTTTATAATATTTTATTATAAAGTAATGATAAAGTTACTTTTCCTTAAATTAGAAAAATAAACTAATAAAGTAACTTTATAAAAGCACTTTACATTAAGTTTTTGATTAAGTGAGCACTTGGGCCCACCTTGCATGTCCCCCAAGAGGCATATAACATTTTAAAATATTTTAAAATATCATAAAGTGCAAAGCCAAGGTTGGGCGTGGCTTTTGGAAGAAAAGAAAAAGTTAACTTAAAGGTGTTTTAATAACATTTTATGAATAATACCCCATGGCACATATTCCTAAGCATCAAATTATTAAAAGTGGCCCCACTTTAATGATTAATGGACCCCTCATGTTGTACGTACCCTTGGAGGAATTAAAGATTCCATTAGGATCTCAAAAGATGCTATGAGGGTTCAAATTAGGGCAATTGGGAGACATAAGGACTTGTACGTGGAATTCTTTGGCATCATGTATTGGAGATTTTTTTATTCTTTGCTCTGCAATTTGTTGCCATAGCATGTACAGCAGGTTTGAAGTCAAAATTGGAGACGAAATCCTTCAATTTTAGGGAGGTTGGATGAAACCCCAGCCATTTCTATCAAGTCAGCACTCGGGGAAACCCTCAAATCAGGTCTAGAGGGCCATATTCAGAGGTTATATGTGATTATTCTGCAATTTCAGAACTTAATTCTCAGATCTGAGCACTTGGAGTGGTTTAACAGCAAGAAATAACACATTTATGCCAGCCGTACTGTTTTTAGGGCCAGCCGTACCGTTTCTCCTTGCTTGGAATTCATTAAAAATAAATTGAAGGGTTTACCTTTGGATTTGTTGTACAAATCTCATTGTTAGCAGTAGGAATAATGTAATGTCCCCTTCTCATTGATGACCTTCCAGTGGTCCATTAGCCTATTCCTGAGACCCGTAGGCTAGGTGGAATGAAGAATGAGGGTCCAACATTGATGAGGCAAGAACTTACTATTTTTAGTAAGTCAGGGAATGGCTATTTTGGTGATATTGTCCTACTGAGCTCTCCATGCTCTGTCACTGGGCACAAAGATCATGCTTTTCGGAGCATTAGTTCATGACTTACTATTTTTAGTAAGTGGCAGTATGGCATAATTCTATTTCTGGTAGTGGACAGGGTCCTGATCCTGTAGCAGTTCAGTGGTCTTCCTGGCTCAGTTTTATCCTGGTTTTGACAGTAATCAGTACGGGAGTCATATGTGACACAATTAAATATTATTTCCTTATCCTAAGGTTTAATATTTAATTAATTTAATCAATTACTACTGATTTATTGAATTTGGGATTAATGCCTAATATCTCCTAAGTGCTAGGCGAAATTTATGACTAAGAAGGTGGCGTCAAAATTATTAGGGGAGATATTATTTTATTTTCATCTCTAATGTTTGCCAAGTGAAATATCGTGGTCCTTGCTTTTTGGTGTGAGGATTGACTTGTGGGATGGCGCCACTCTTGGGGTCCACGTGAGATGAAATGAAATGCAAATGGAGAAAGTTGAGTTTGAAGCAATTTGCATTTGGATTTGGTGGTGTGAAGTTATAAATAAGAGCCTTGGGCTCCCATTCTGGTTATCTTGAAAATTTGCAATGTTATGTTGCCGGTTTGGCGACAGAACTTTTGAGGCTTCGGAGTGCGTCTCCCTAGTGCTTCCCGATTTCGTACTTGAAACATAGTACCTAGCTGTGTGATGTAATCTACTATATTCTCAAAGCATGTCTTAGTCATTTTTGGTGTTGGAACGCTTTTGGGAACTTGCTGGTTTGCCTGTGGCTGAAGTGCATTTTCGATCACACCTCTCTGCTGAAGCGACTGACGGTTATGGGTATTGGCTCTTTCATCCTTCCCGGTACTAGCGATATACACTGTAATTTTGTGGCATCTTTAGTTAAGCTTTGAATTTTCTAGACCAAATCGAAAATCCTAAGCTAGGCATGGGTTTCTGAATTGCATTGGGATGCATGCAAAATTAATAAGGGAGTGATGGTATCATATCTTTGGTTGGTTGTCATTGCAGTTAGCCTAGTGTGGGTTTGGGACTGATTTTGGGTGATTTGGATGTGTATTGAGAGAGTTGTGAAGTTTTTAGAGTTTTCTTAGGCTGCTGGTTTTGCAATTCCAGCCTGCAGTTGTGATTTTAGCAGAAATTCATGTTCTTATTGGGATAATCAGCATTACTCTCTTCTCATATCTTCTATTTTTGTAAGGTTCAGTAGTAGTACTACTGCCTAGTTCTATTTTGTAATTCTCATCCCGCTGAAAAGTGGAAGAGGCCGGCTTGCCGCCTATTATCAAGCAAATTGTAATTTCAGTCCTCCCACTGCATAAGTGGTCGAGTGATATCTAAGTGTAATGGTCCTCCCGCTGCATAAGCGGTCGAGTTGAGATTGTTATTTAATTGCAGTCCTCCCGCTGAAATATTGCGGTTGAGTGATTTGTGTTTTTGTGTATCTCACTTGGCTGGTTCACTGCCAAGTTTTCTTGCTTTCCCGCTGGATAAGCGGAAGGGGCTGGCTTGCCACCCAAGCATTGCATTGCTTTCAGTTAATTAAGCTAATGATCCCCTCAACACCATATGCTCTCACCTTCCCACATTGGGCACTTGGTGATCAGAAAGTGGAGGGTTACTTTCCCAGCATGTTTCAGTTTATGATTTCTAACCTTAATGGGTTATCTTCTTGTTGATGGCTATTGTTGGCCTTAAAAATAAAAATAAAAATAACTCGGATATTCCAAATAAAGATTGGAATCATTCTTTCAGGCTTATGAAGCCCTTGGAGAGAGATATGAGCAAATCAGTGTGGAAAATTGTCCATTTTCAGTGAAGTCTCCTGGGGGTTTGAAGGAATCAGCAGCAGTTTGGTCTATTTCTGTTAGATTTGTTTTTGGTAATTATTATTTAGAGGAATAAAACTCATTGGAGCAGTTAGGGCACATTGGTAGATCCTGTAGCAGCATCTGGACTCATTTAAGCTAATAAAGCAGCCCTCCAGGCAAGGAGTTGGACTCCTGGTAGGCCAATTTTGGCATGTCATTGGTGAATTCCATTATTTATTGTCATTTGTTAATTGCTGTTATAAAATCAGAGATCTGAAAATTCATTTCAGAATATTATTCTTTCCTATATTGCATTTGTTTTCTATTCATTATTGGCAAACTCTCAAGCAAAAACCATAACAACTTCAAAACCGCAAAGTACACCAAAAACTTGAAGCGATTCACGTTGGTCAACGATTAATCAGTCAAACCAAACCTATCAGATTGGGCAAAGATTCAGTTGGGATCTTTTAGTACAGGATGGTAGATGAATTCATTTACTACAAGGACAAAATTTATTTGGTGCCTGAATTGAAGTTGAAGGACTAAATTTAGTGGACCATTCATGGCACTTCCCTTGTAGGTTATTCAATTTATTTCCAAACCCACTTGTAGATCATAGAGATTCTCATGGAAGGGTCTCAAGGATGATGTCTTGCGACATGTTCGTGAGTGTATGACTTGTTAGAAAAACAAGTCAGAAAATACTTTCCAAGTGGGTCTATTCCAGCCTTAATCTATTCCTAAGCAAAAGTGGGAAAGTATATCCATGGATTTTATAATTGGTCTTCCTAGAGTGCAGGGCAAAGATTGCATATATGTGGTAATTGACAAGTTGACCAAATATTCGCATTTCTTTGCCATATCATCTAAGTACAAGGCACCTCAGGTTGCAGAGTTTTTCTTTAAAGAGGTGTTCCAATTTTATGGGTTGTCGAAGAACATTGTCAGTGATTGGGATAGCAGGTTTCTCAGTTTCTTTTGGTAGGATCTATTTAGTTCGGTTGACATAGAGGTGACCTCGAGCACCAATTATCACCCGCAAACAGATGGATAGCTGGAGATTGTGAACAACTGGGTGGAAGAGTATTTACACAATTATGTTGTGGGCCAGGAAAAGGCTTGGATTAGGTGATTGCATTTGGGCGAGCATTGCTACAATACCACCTATCATATGTCGATTGGGATGAATCCTTTCCAAGCGTTGCATGGATATAATGCTATGTCCTTTGTAATTAGGCATTTGGGGACAACAAAGCTCCTAAGTCAAAGGATCGGATTCAAGAGAGTCTAAACATCCTTAAGCCACTTGAGGATAATCTTCAGAGTGCACAAAATTAGCAGAATATTGATGTAGATAGGTACAGAGTTGAGAGAAGTTTTGAGGTGGGTGATTTAGTCTTCTTGCACCTACAACCTTATAGATAGCCATCTTTGATGAAGAGTAGTGCTGAGTTCATTGGCCCTTATAGGATTGCATAGAGGGTTGGCGAAATAGCCTATGAGTTGGAGTTGCCTGAAAATATTCACAATGTGTTCCACATTTCTTGCCTTAAAAAGGCACTTGGACAACATATCACTTCATCACCAAAGCTTAAACCAGTGGATGAGGAGGGCAGATTGGTTTTGGTTCCTAATGTTTTTCTGGATGTGAAAGAGAGGAGGTTTAGTAGAGTGATTAAGAAATATCTCATCAAATGGAAGTATTTTCCCTTAGAGGATGCTAAAGTGAAACAAATCTTGCAGTAGAGGACAAGTAATTTTGGAAAGGGAGGACTGTAGTGTCCCCTTTTGTCCCCTTTCAAGGAGTAGTGGGAATGATCCGTCCTATTTAATTCCTATAGGTTAATTTTGGGATATTAGGGGATAAATTAAATTAATAAATTGAAGTTGTCAAATAAAGTAAATTTTATAGATAACTTTAATTAATTTGATAAAGTGACTTAAGTGAAATTAAAAAGAAAATATTAAAAGTCACTTTATCAATGTTCTAAGTGAATTTTAAAAAGAGGATTTGAGAGCTCATTTGGTATGCTTGCTTTTTTTTTCTATTGTGAAGTTTGTTGCTTCTTGTTGGGAAAACCCTAAGAGAAATTGGTTTCAATAGTGAAAGATCTACCCTAGCTAGTTGTAGGTGGAATGATATAGGTTTCATGCTTGGATTGGACAATTTGTGAAGTTTTGCAGGCAAGACAAATTATTAGTCTATTTGCACAAATTTACAAGAAGAATTTTGGAATGCCTTATTTTAAAGATCATAGGAGAAATAAAGAGCAAAAAGTTTGTTGGGCGATTGCATATCGTTAGCTGATGTTTTATGTTTGACGCTATGAAATGAGGATTATGTAGGCATGGGTGTTTGTATTTGGTTGGGCATGAGGAAAGCTATGTGCTGGACGTGGATTTGAGCAGGGATTTGTGAGCAGTTTTAGTCACCAATCACATGAAGGGCTGGGCATGAGTCTTCATCGCAGATCATGGGCTTCTTTGACATTATGTCCCACCACTTTCGATGGAGTTTGGGGTTTCAGCAGGGGTAATTCACTTGGGAGTAGCCTACATCCATTTATAGAGCAGAGATTTGGGAATTCCAGTTTGTAAATGCTGGTCAAACGGTCCCAGCAAAGGGATGTGAGAGCATTTCAGTGTCAGAACTGCCTTTGGAAGCTCATTGGAGCTTGGGTAACCTTTACTATTGCTGGCACAAATGTATAGTGGTCTTTTAGTGGAGTTTGGAGCCTTCATACATTCAGAACGCTTGCTTTTATTGATTATTTGAGTAGAACAGGTGCAAAAATTTGTGTTGAAATTAGAAAAGGGTCTTAACATAGAT